>NW_027287450.1:890000-1085000 GCF_022747635.1 Hetaerina americana | reverse complement strand
AGAATGTGCTCTCTCTCTTTTAACTTCAATTTCAGGGAATAGAGTTGCGCATGATATGCTGGCTTCTGTCACCAAATGCCTAAGGGCAAAATACACACTAATTGAACTGGCTACTTCTTTAGGGTCAGCGATATTTTTTCCATGGTTGATAAATTTTGCCGTTTGTTTAATTTTCCAATTTCTAAGCCAAATTCTTGTGTTAATTATGCCTGATTTGAAAATGTGTGGCAATGCTGAAAAAATTAATTATAATTGTCATTTGTACCATGACTTGTGATTAAATTTTGCATGTTTGTCTTGCGAGATGTAATCATGTCTTTATGTTCCCTTCAGTGAAAAAGGGACGTACATTTACGTGTGATTTTCTTTCTTTGATCAAGCATAATGGGTATGTTATGAGTAGTGCTTTTTGGTCAGATAATGTTGGATAGAAATCAATCGATACAACTAAGAATTGGAGCGGTTTCTCTAGTTTGCCTTTAAAAATTTATATCCAATCATTATGAACCTAATATGTTTATGAATTTTCCAGTGCAATTTGATGACGTGGTGTTTCCAACTGAGATATTTTAATGATGTCCAGTAATATTATTTCAGCGTCAGAAAGTTCAGAAATGCCTTCTTAATAAGTACCTTTTCAGGTCATCTATTTCTTTAGTTGTAAGATTTAAGAAATGAAAATATGATAAATCTTGAATATGCAACCTGCATTTTTTTTTCTTGTGGATGGTAATCAATCAATCAGTGATTTTATTTTTGTCCAAGGATTTTTTGTGCAATTATAGGACACGTCAAAGAAAATATATAGCTGCAAGTAATAGTTGCAGATATTCATCCACAGAGTAGAGCATATGCTTTAACAGATGTTCGCCAAGTATCAGCAATAGTATACTATTGAATTTAATTACACCCTTGCAATTGCTCAATGTAGAACCAATGCTCAGTTATGTATACGGCAAGGATATTGGTTCAGAAATTCTGTAGGAAATATTTATATAGAAGTAGTTTTTGAGATCAAACCTTGTGTGTTAATTTACATTATCAATTAGCATCTTTCCTCTTACATTCATCTTCGATGTTTGATTATTATATTTTCCAACTAACCTTTTTAATTGCCCTGTTTAATGCATATGGTTGTAATATTTACATTAGATAAACGGTGCATGAGAACCATCACAATTACAATTTACACATTAAACAATTGCACGTTTGTTTTGATGACTAAAGGTTAAGGCTTACTAGAGGAGTTGAGTGATTGATGAAAAGAATTACCGAACACCATATTATGCCTTGTGATCTAAGGATAAGTTTACTGTATCTTTTCAGGAAATATTTGATATTAGATGTCATTGGTTATTGAATAAGGATGAATAATCAAATATATGGAGGCTACATAGTGGTTACTTAGGTGGCTCTTGTGACAAATGTAGAACTTAAATATGAAATTTTGCCGACAAATAATGAGACTAGCGACACTGAGGGGCTCCCCTTAACACATAACGTTGGTTTGTCCCTTTCAGATGCTCTGTTAAAGTTTCCTGCAGTTGCCACATAATTATTTACTGGGTCATAAGTGAAGTAGTGTTTTTGTGGTGTGTTGTGAAAATTGGAATGGAAATTTCAAGCATTTTTGTGCCATTAAAATTTTGTGTTAAACTGGGTAAGTCCATGAGCGTGACCTATGAAAACTTTTGATGGGCACCAGGAACATTACATGTCAATTTTTGGTGACGCGAGCCATTTTTGGAGGGCCGATATGTAGGGAAAGATAAGCCTCACTCAGGGAGACCCCCAATTTCAAGATCTGATGATAATGTCAAATGAATGAGGGATCTTGTGAGGTCAGACTGTTCCCTAATGCCAATGATGATGAGTAGTCAGTTGAATTTGGACTGGTTCATCCTTCATTGATTTTAATTCAAGATTTGGGTTTGAGAAAGGTGTGTATCAGGGTGTTGCCAAAAATCCTTACAATAGAGCACAAGGAAATTGAAAGCTTTATTGAGAGTCAGTGCTTGAAGTCAAGTCAATACTCACTTGCTCCTTTGACAATGAGGGTAATTGACATTCACAAAGAATTTGTGCCTCGAAGATATACTGTAAAGGAAGCTTTTTATAAGAAAGTCCTCCATGTACACCATAAAAGGGTGGTCCGTTTGAGACCAGACATTGCTTGCGACACTTGGAAGCTCCACCATGACAATGCCCCCCATCGCATGACAATCTCCATTCAATAGCTGGTGACCAAAAATGTTATTGCAATGGTTCCTCAACCCCGTATCCCCTGATTTCAGCCCCTGTGAGTTTTTTTATTCCCAAAGCTCAAAAATGTTTTAAAAGGTTATCATTTTGGTGAAGGAACATTTTGGAACATCAAAAGGATTGTCATGGAGGAGCTAAAGGCTATTCCGATTGAAGCCCTCCAGCACTACTGCCAAGGCTGGAAATGGCCCTACTGATGTATAGTTGCCCAAGGGAATTGCTTTGAAGGGGATAGCATTGATATACAAAGGAATTCGTCCTTAAAAAACTCAATTACATAACTTTCCTGACACACTTGGTAAGCTAACTATGTTACATATTACAATTGTGCCTGGTGTTTAAAAAACTTGAAGTTGAAGTATAATAAATGATTTTGAAGTGCATGATATACTCAGGAATCATAGATTTAGATTTTGCCTCCAAATTTCACTGTGGGTACGTTCAGAATAATGCGTAGAAAAGTATACACAATATATCAGCTACAAATTAACAAGGCTTTATTGGTTAATGCTGAGTTTTCATTAATTGATTGTTGGTAATTTCGTTTACAGTGAATGCTGTGATTAAAGCCAATGAAGAGCAATCCTGGAGATTGGTTGAAGAAATTGTGGCTGTCATGTCTTCCGTTTCGGACTCCAAAGAATCAGCCCTTCATGATTTTAAACCAATAAAATTAAGAAGTTGCTCAAGGAGGAAAAGGCGTCAGGACTCTTCAAAAGAATTGAGAGTTATGTGTTTAAACACTGTTTTCTCGTTGATGGATTACTTAGCTAAATGGTTACGAGAGTGGAACATAAGGTATGGGAAAATTGAAGCCAAAAATGATTTAAGGCCAGCAATAGTCCAAGGTGAGAACCAACTTTTACCTATCCTTTAATTTGAAACACTTATGGAATCATATTTTGTCTCTGAAATTCTCTGTGGGTAAATTTTGAATAATCTGTATGGAGAGGCATGCAAAAGTTCAGTGAGAAATTGTGTCAGAAATTGAAATGTTGTACATAATGCCCAAGTTATGGTAACATGAAGAGTTATATATTTAGAGGCCAAAAAACCTCATAAGAGAGATGGTTGCAATCTTCTGTTTTGCCATGAAGTAGACCCAATGCAAAAATAAAAGAGGAATTGTAAAAAATAATATGTGTGACATTTAAATCATAGAAATTTGGTTGATACTTGTATACTGATTGCTATTAATCATGGTGTACAGTTTTTCAGAGTAATGAAGAATTTATAAGATACATTTGAGTTCTTTTTTTAGATTTTTTGAATAAAATCAACAAACTTACAATAGCAAATAGAAATTTTGAATGCCGAGAATACCCACGGTCTTTGCTATATTTGGAGCAGTATGTTGGTGGTCAGGAAGATAAATTGCAAGAGGTGCAGTTTCACTTCTTTGAGGTAAATCCTGTTGGAATTTCTTTACTGCATTAAATGTAATTAGCTCTTGATACATTACCATATTTTTAATTCAAAGATGACATTTTCTTTACATTTAAACAAACGTTACAAATTTCCATGTTATCCAAAAAGGCATTGGTGAAATGCAATATTTATGATTATTGCAGCATCATTTATCTAAAGTCAAAATTTAACTTTGTAAATCCACATGAAAAATCATTTAATTCATCATTTAACAATTGCACAAAGTTATTCCTGCAAGGATTAATTATTTATGCAATTCAGAGAAAGTGCTGTGGACTGGCAATGGCAGAGGTCAAATCACTCAAGTTAATTTTTTGTGGTGATATCATGCATTTATTTTTCATTTATCAACACTTCTTCACTTTTCTTTTTTGTAGAAAATTTATGCTCGGTTAAATGAGCCTGATGCAGTTGCAGGAGTTTTAGCGGTGCAAAAGCAACCTCCAACAATTGAGCAGCTAATTCTTTCGCACGAGGCAAATGGACAGTTACAGGCATGTACTTCTGAGAATTAAGGGAGTGAAGTTTGACAGTTTAATGATGCATTTAAAGTCTCAATTTACTTAACTTTTGGTCCTTGCATAATGAAATTTGAATGTGTGCAACTTTCCCCCCCCTTTCTTTGTTTATCAAATGATGACCTGTATTTGCTGAACTATAGAATGATGAAGTATAATGGCTCAATATGTATATGTCAATTGCACTTGCCTCGTATGTGTAATGATTCATTATTGTCTGATGGGCAAATAAATATGATGCATGTTATTGTGTATCTAAACTTAAAATAATGAGGTAAAAATGGTTTCATAGCATTAATACCAAACGCTGAAGTATACTTAAAAGTTTTAAGTGACAAAAATTGGATAAATCATTCTTGGAACTTGAATATCTGTTAATGCTCAAAATAATCTCTTCCATTATCCCTGTGAGTGACTCCATTGCTTTAATTTAACATAAGAATCCATTTCATTTATGATCTAAATATTAGATATTTAGGTTTGTGTGGATATGGATTGATGACATTCGTTGAAAGAGGTTGAATGGAATGTTTGAAAATGAAATGTATTTCTTTAGGATGCTGCAACATGCTATGAGAAAATGGCAGAAACGGGATGCCCAGAAACTGGGTATGCAATGGGAATGATCAATTGCTACCTCAAGTTAGATCAACCACATGCAGCTCTGGGTTTGATTAAAGGACTCTCCTCACAAAGGTAATTAATTTCATAAAACCTTCTTGTTTCTTTTTTTCAGTGTTTAAATTAAAAGAAATTATATGTGCATTACTCAACAATCTGGTGCATCATGGTCCATGCTAGCTAGCTATTAAATATTACCTGAATTTTCAAAGCAGAATGAAATCTAAAAAATTTGCCACCCAAAGGCTTTTGTAGCAGTAGAATGAAATAAGAGCCAAGGTACATGCTTTCTTATGTTTTTATCAACTCCAAATTTGCCCTGTGCTTCTATTTTAGTAAATAATATTAAAATTGATAATATTCACAAATGTAAGCTTCAGCTAATTTTTCTCCGCAATCCTTTTGGGTTAAAATCCTGATTGTGGAAACTTTTTCCCGCTTGTGATCCGTAACCTTGCCCACCAGTCCTGTGAGTATAGTCATGGCGTGCTCACTTGACTCCCCGTTTGTGCAACGAATATCATCATTGTGTGATACCTATACTCTTCCTTCAGACCAGATTTAGCTGGATTGCTGATTGAAAGCTCAGTAGAGGCGCTATGGAAAATGAGTGATTGGTTGGAGTTGGAGAAATGCCTAAAGTCATCGTCTGGGGTGATGAGAAATTTGTGGAATGTCAGTGTTGGCAATGCCCTCCTCAGCCTGAGAAGTGAAAATTCTGGTAAAATTATACTCAACATGGACACAATGAGAGAAGCTTTGATGAACTCTTTATGTGCAATCAGTATTGACAAGGGTGCCTACGAACGTGGTTATCAGTTCATTGTAAGGTGAGTTGCAAAAGTAATTGGCTGCAGCTGGTTAAGGCTAGGCTCTCTTTTACATTTACATGTTTGAGTGCTCTCAGGAGTGACCTAAACCATAAGAAACATGAGAGAGCATTGTGTTTGTTACACTAGTTAATGTACTTGATTGTAAATACAGTTCTGCCACCTATCTGGAAAAGTTGGAAAACCAGGAAAAGTCAGGGAATTTAAGAAAAATAACTGGAATTTTTTTTAAACTTTTATTCTCTTTTACAGAATTTCATCACCAAAATAAGTTGTGTGAAGGAAAGCTGAGTTGTTAATTTTTAGTGAGGTTTTCACGTTCATCTTTCTAATTTTATTAATCTGAGCAAGGGTAATCGGGGTGCGAGTTTGTCTGCGAATTTGGCTCCAGGGAACCAAATTCAAACCTTATGGCAGTATTATATCAGGGTGCACTTCAAGTATCAAACTTGGGAGATTCGATTGCTTAGGTTGATTGTACAATCCAGTCAAAAGGTTTCCATCTCCATGAATGAGGTCTTTGTGTGTTTGTGTTTGTTTGTGTGTGTTAGTGTGTGTTTGTTTTTGTGCGTGTATATGTTTGTGTGTGTGTATGTTTGTGTGTGTGTGTTCATGTTTGTGTGGGTGGGCAATGGCAGTTGAGGTATCTCATCGGTTCTTATTGTACTGAAAGGTGGAATTCCCAGCTCTTTGCCGTTTGCCCTGATTCGCCA
Organism: Hetaerina americana; assembly: GCF_022747635.1. Classification (NCBI taxonomy): domain Eukaryota; kingdom Metazoa; phylum Arthropoda; class Insecta; order Odonata; family Calopterygidae; genus Hetaerina; species Hetaerina americana. The sequence continues at coordinate 1,078,628 of NW_027287450.1, read as the reverse complement.
GAGTTAGCGTAATATCAGTCATGAGTTTGTGCTTGGCTCATCGTACAGGTTATAGTGGCTCCCTTGACTCCTCTACCCCATTTGTATTTTTCATGTAAGGTTCGGCTGATTGTCAACATTTTTTTCAGTGACTCAGAAAATTGATTCTTTCTTGCTTAAAGGGATCAATTTATGAATAAAATGCTCTTAGTAAATCAGTGATTATTTTAATGTCTTAAGGTTAGTTTTGATGATTAACTCTTTAAATTTCACACATAATGCTTAGTAAAATCAGTTCGTTCATAGTACTTTTAATTTAGTGTTTTTGGTAGGGTGTATGAAACATGATTTTTGACCAGGGAGAATCAAGAAACATCGGGAAATTTAGGAATCAGAGATAAGTGACGATTCCGTAATGGTTTCTTGTTTATCAGGTTGCCTTACACCTGTAAATTTTTAAAGTTTTAATTCAAATTTTTATTAATTCATGATAATTTTAAGGATTGCTTTCTACCTGACATTTTGTGTTTCCTTTTCAGGGCTCAAATTCTTAGTGAGATTGAGAAAGGTTCTGAACTCTTATCAAGTCTGTGTAAGAGTAATGCTGCTAATGGAGAAAATACCATAAGGAGTTTCTTGAAGGAGTGGGATGGAAGGCTAAAATTTGTCCAGGACTCAAAGTCTACTTTGGAGCCAATTCTATCAGTTAGGCGTATAATTTTGACTATAATCAGTGAAAAAGTTCAGGGCAAGAATTTGCCTTTGTCGGCAATGTTAGAAAATGAAATAGGCCAGTATTGGATTAAAAGCGCAGAAATTGCTCGAAAGTAATATTTGTTTATTGACTCATACCTTTTTGGAAGTTCATTTCAAAAAGCCATTTATAAATTAATATTTTCTTTGAATTTATTTCTCTAGCTCTGGATATTTTCAACAGTCATACATGTACATTCTGAATGCTGAGAAATACAGGATAAAAAATGCTTTCATTGAAAAGGCAAAGTTATTTTGGGACAAGGATGACACAAACCTTGCCCTATCAACTCTGAGAAAGGGCATAGCAGAAAATTTTCCAAATTCTAATCAGTTCAAATCGCTGAGAGACCAGATTCCGGTTCAGGACCAAAAAATTTGTGCTGAGGTGAAACCTTAATTTATAATTGATCATTTTTTTGATTTCAATCCGAAGGTTTTTGAGTGTATGTAATAATTTTTTGAGGTTTTATTAATAATGACTGAGTAGTGCTTTGTGATTTATGTTGTTGATGTGCTTGTATATTAGGTCTGGAAATGTTGTCATTCATTTTTCTCTTATCTTGCCAACTTTGGGTGATTTAGATAAGATTAAAGAGGCAAATGGTGGATGGCCATTGAAAAGCATATTTAATAGAATCTCTTTTAAATGATAAATTTGCTATGACCATATTGCTGTACAGAGTCAAACTGTTGATGTGCAATTATTGTGCATTGGTATGGTCTCCGTTTCAATCAAAATAGCAGCCCTGGCCTGGTCTTGTCCCTATTATCCTTAGCTACATCATACTAATGCAGTCTCTCTAAATTTTCAGTCTTACAATTCTTTGGTCAGCTCTCACTCATTGAATATGTGTATTTTTAAATTCTTCTGAATGTTATGCAGGTTAAAAAAAATTCAGTTTGCCGTCACATTTATTCTACAGCATGGTAAATTGCCTGAATATCCCTCATTCTTGCTATTTGTTTGTTCTTTTTTTGAGAAAATAAGTTTCTTTAATGCAGCTACAAATTCAATTTTCATGGAATAGTTATTGATTTGTACAAAAGTCTTTTTGTAAAAATAGTTTTATTAATTAAAAAAGTTAATTCCCAATTCAAACTTTTGCAAACTATTTTGCTAATGAGTTTTACTATGTCTTTGGATCATAAAATTGTGTACAGTACTATACCTGTAGTGTTTTTTCACGATGTACACCTTTGGAGATACTGCTATTGATGTTGTATTTTGCTGTGTTGCTAATTATTTTGACAATTTGACAGGCTAAACTCCTGTTGGCAAGATTTAATGATGAGAATATAAATGCTGATATTGATGATAATATGCATAACTATAAGGATTCTGTTGAAACATTTACAAAATGGGAGAAAAACTTAGTCTACTTAGCTCAGTACTATGATAGAGTCTTAGATGCCATAATTGCTGATGACGAAGAGAAAGGAATGTAAGTTGGTGACTTTAAATGATTGAAATTACATTTTTTGTATGCATTGATAATCATTTAGAGGTTATTTTTTATTATGATTTACAGAGAGTCGCAGTTACATATGATCAATTACTTTGGAAAGTCTTTGGAGTTTGGCTGTGAGTACCTTTTCCACTCCATGCCAAGAATGCTTACAATATGGCTAGATTATGGTGTCAAAATTGCCATGCAAAAGGATAAAGGAGAGGTTTTTGCTAATATGACCAAACTAATTGGTGAGTAGAACTCTTTTATGTGATCATAATTTCACATTGACTATGTTTTTGTTTTCTGAGCGAATGAAAATAAATATTTTGCATCATTGCAAAAAATTATTTGATTGGGATTCCAAGAAGGGAAATTTGTATAATTTTGCCAACATATGGGATGAAAATATTTCCTGTCAAAATACACCAAAAGTGGGATTAGCGATCGTGCTGATAATCAAAATCAAGTTGAAATTTCAGTTGGTGCAAAACTTCTGGTATATATTGATTTATGTATGCAAGTATTTAATACGTTTTCTCATTTTGCAAATGACCGGTTTTGAATTAAATCTTGCCATTATTGTTTTCTGTTTGTAGAAATAATAATTTTCAAAATGCATTTTATCCTTCATTGCTAAATGGTTTGAGGAACCGTTGCCCTTCTTAGGAACTTTGCTGAAGACATCTGAGGGATCCACTTTCCTACAAAGTCAACGTAAAAGTCCACCTTCCTTTTGTTCTTATTGGCAAAGTAAATTAGTAGTCATTGTGATCCTTTTATCTATAGCATATGTTGCTTCTGTCTGATGATTCAATTGTCATTTCCTGAATTAGAAAATACAAAGTGATGAAATGGATAATAATAGCAGAAATAGGAGTAATGGAATTCACTATATGAGGGTAATCCCAGAAATACCCGGTACAGCAAAGAAAACACAAAATTTTTCGGAAAAAATTATTTATTTTTCAACAATCTCCATTCAGCTCTATGCACTTTTCCCAGTGATGTTCAATGAGTTCGATGCCCTTTTTATAATAGGAACTGTCTTGCTCCTCAAAATGGCCATTAACTGCCAGCATCACTTCTTTACGGTTGGAAAATCTTTGACCACCGAGCCATTTTTTCAAGTTTGTGAACCGAAAATAATGCGAGGTGGCTTAATCTGGTGAATAGGGTGCATGACGTAGCAATTCAAACTTTAATTCATGAATTTTGGCTATTGCAATAATGAATTTGTGAGCTGGTGTATTGTCTTGATGAAACCAAACTTTCTTTTAGCCAAATGCGGCTGCTTTTGTTTGATTTCTTCGCTCAAACGTTGCAATAAGTTTGCTCAATACTCACCATAGATAGTTTTCCCTTTTCAAGAGAGTCAATGAAAATAACCCCACGGGCATCCCAAAAAACCGACGCCATGACCCGTCTGGAGATGAAATGGTCTTCGCCTTCTTTGGAGGGGGTTCTTTCTTTTGAATCCATTATTTTGATTGTTCTTTCGCCTCGGGTGCAAAGAAATGGACCCATGTTTCATCCATGGTTATGAAACGGCAAAAAAATTCTTTCTTGCTGTGAAACTTGGCTGAACACTCAATTGAAACATCTTCACGACACTGGTTTTGCTCGGGTGTGAGTAAACGTGGCACCCATCTTGCACACAGCTTTCTCGTGTCCAAATTTTTAGTGAATATGCAATGTACTGCACTTATTGAAATGCCTACTATGTCTGCTAGCTCATGCACTTTCAGTGGACGATCATGCAGTATCATTTTGTGGATTTTCTTCTCCGTTTCTGGAGTCGTCACCTCATTTAGTTGGCCAATGTGATGCTCGTCTTGACCTTATTTAAACTCTGCTACCCAATATTTTACTGTTGTAAATGAAGGAGTAGACTCACCGAGGGTAGAATCCAGTGTAGCTTTTATATTGGTAAGGCTGAGGCCTTTCGAACAAAAGTATTGTATCACATAACGATGACCAATTTTCTCCATATTCACAAATTCACTGAAAGCGTTCACTATTGACTGCTGCCAAACAAATATTGGGCAAGGTAGCATCTTCAAACTTGAAGCATATGCTTCATAGATAGCATACTTTCTAATACAGTGATATTTTTCGAACAACTACCATCTCTAGGTCAGGCTGGGTACTTCTGGGACCACCCTAGTAGTCTGTATTGCCAAGGTCCATCAATCTGAAGGCCAAGTGCTACTTTTCACATTCTTTGTGTGGAGCAATTCAAATGGTTTAGAACTGAATTACAATAAAACATCGTTTTGTTTAAAAATAATTTTCTTGATGATTTTAATAGCCTAAGAGGCATTTCATTCCGTAGTAAAATTGTAGGAATTCACTTTTGACGTAATGGAAATTGGGTTATCCATGTCTATAAAATCTAAATTCACTATTGCATTCTTCTGTATTTTGTGTCAGATTTCTATAGTCATCTGTTTCCATGAATATTTTGCATGCCGCAATTCAGTAATTTTTTCCGTTAATTTTAATGGAATGGAAAAAAATTAGTGTGCACATGTACTTATTAATTTTAACATATTGTATAGTTTTATGGGATGGCACACGTTCATTATTAAATAAGATTTTTTTAGCTTCAAAAGGATTTTTAAAGAATTATCTGTAACAATCTCATGTACTTACATGTTTTATTTTAATAGTTTTAATTAAACAGAATGCCTAGCAAAAATGCTTTTATTCATAATCAGGTGGCTAGAAGACAAAATGATATTCATCTGACCACCAGATAATTGCACTGACAGTAAACAGGCACAGGCATAATATTTAATAACCAGTTATCTTGTTATTTAAAATATTTTTGGAGGTTTTGTGAACTAAAAGTAAAACTAAAGACTTATTCAATGGTAAAATTGTATACCAGTGTAATGGAATACTTAGTCTAGTGCTAAATCTACTTTGTTTGCTAGTTTCATGAACCTGGCTTAGCCATAAACTCCCTGTGTGATATGTACTTAGTATCTTTAATTGTCTTATATTTATATGTACAAATTTTCAGACAAAAAATATTATTATTATATTGGAATGTGCCCCAGGCTGTAAGTGCAACTGCAAATGTATAGTGTCTGATTCTGAATTATTGTTAATCATTTTCTCTGTTGTTAAATATAAATGAGAGAGATTAAAAGGAATGTTATGTGTGTCCTTTGCGCCTATCTAGGGAGATATACTGTTTTACTCTTACTCGAGATGTAACTGGTTCAGTTTCCTATCTATTTTGAGCTAAGTAATAATAATAATACATTTTATTTGTCAAGCAATCAAGTTGTTACAACTGTTACACTTGATATAAGACACGTCAGGGGAAAATAGCAAAACACATACATGGGTACAAGACACTTATCAGGCATTATTAAGAAATTCAGTCATTGAAGAAAACATAATTAATTTTAAAAACCTAAGTAGATTGACTTCAAATGCAGCCACACTTTTTGGGCCTTAATCTCACTCGGAGTTTACTATAAAGTTGAAGGCCCATAAAATTTGGATCAGCACCTGAATGTTTTGTGCATGCTTATAAAACGTGCAGCTGCTCATTCTGCCTTGTAGAATATTTGTGGATATCACAATTTTGCACATTCTTAGAATGATTTACTTTTCTATGTACGAGGGTCATCCGGAAAGTAGTACCCGTTCGTGCCGCATGAAGTGCTGACGACGCGAGTAGCCGCTGGACGAGGTCAGATAGCTTCAGTGGCTTGTCTGCCTTCTCTGAGCCAAGTTGCGTGACGCTAGCATTGCCTGTGTTGTTTCTGTGATTGTTTACAATGTTTAAAAAAATTGAGAACGCCGCCAGTTGTGAAGTGAGGGCAGTGATTAAATTCCTCAATGCAAGAAACGTTCGCCCATGTGATATTCATCGCCAATTAAAGGAGGTGTATGGAGACAATGTAATGGACGAGTCGTCTGTTCGGCGGTGGTGTCGCAACTTCAACATGGGGAGGGGGAACACACACGACGATGAGCGTTCGGGGAGACCGTCTGTCATTACAGACCAACTGGTGAGCTCAGTTGACGAATTCGTGAGGAACGATCGGCGCGTCACAATTGATGACATCTGTGAGCATTTTCCCAATGTTTCTCGAATAATTGTTCATGAAATTGTTAAACACCATCTGCATTATGCAAAAATTTGTGCAAGATGGGTCCCTCGCGTATCTCAATGAGCTGGCGGCGAAGGACTATGCAGCAGGAATACAGAAACTTGTCACACGTTATGACAAATGCCTTAATTTGCTTGGAGATTATGTTGAGAAGTAGTTTAAAGTATCCTCTTTCAAATAAAATTTTTTATGTTTGTTAATATTTACTTTTGTGTCTTTATTTCACGAACGGGTACTACTTTCCGGATGACCCTCGTACTACTACATGAAAAATATAAATACTTGTCACTGGCAATGCATCCAATTTTTCAAGCGGAACGGCAAGAGGCATTGTGTTTAGCAAAAGGCATGAGCTGACTGGCTCTTTTTTGGACCCTGAAAATAGCCAAGGCCTTAGAAGATGAACCCCAAAGAAGGACTATAGGCTATATGAGAATAAAATTCTCCATTGAATAGTGCACAGAAAACAACTACTAAAACATTGGATCTAATGGACCTTATTAAGAAGCAGGTTGAGCTTAACTTACTAGTCAAAGTACTTATGTGTTCATCCCGAGAGATTTGAGAATTTGTGGAGAAACCTAAAAATTTGGTATTTGTACCTATGGGATCACCTTCCCACCAACTTCAGTAGAAAGTATGTTTCTTGTTTTATTTTATTTGCAAAGTATATTAGGTAAGTCTTTTCTATATTCAAATCCAGGAAATTAAGGTGTGACTAACCTGTTTACACTCTTCTATCAATTCAGCCAAAGTAGGCGATACAAGGATAATGTTGGTGTAATCAGTATATAACAAGGGGATAGCACCGTTTATTCGAAGAAAACTATCTATAAGGTTATTTATATGAGAAAGAAACATGACAGGCCCAAGAAAAGAGCCTTGAGGAACGCCTCGATCAAGGACCTTACTTCAGGAAACAAAAGATGCACAATTTTTAGAAACAACCACGTGTAGTATTCTATCAAATAGGTAGGATTTAATCCAAGCATTAGGTATGCCAGGAATACCCATCCTGTGGAGATTCTTGAGAAGTAATTGGTGGTCAACACAATCAAAAGCTTTTGAGAAATCAAAAAACATTGCAGTAACTTAAATTTTTTTATCTAGAGCATTTGAAGTCAGGGTTATTAAATAAAAAGTAAAAAGTGTGGGTTAGTAAATGCACTTTTAAAGGGCACATGGCAGTCCAGGACTGGGGTTCAACTCTAGGTGATACTCTAGAATTCCTTCAGCTTCACACAAGCTGTGTGATATCTTTGGTACCAGATCTTCCTGGGAAAACAATAGGTGGCATAGGGGAAGGAACTGGGCCCCCTACCATTATGTATGAATTTTACACGCCGTTAAGTTTAGTCCTATGTGAGCTTTTCCTTCTCCTATCAAACCAACCTTTGCGTTGATTGCTGTGGATAGGTGGAAATGCACTTGTGTTGACTTTGGTAGGGGTATTGATTTCCTAAGATTCCATTTATTTTTACAGAAACCTATGCTGGTCGATTGCCTCCGTTCATGTTCTTCAGTGCATTCTCTCAAATAACAACCCGCCTGTGCCATCCCAATCCATTGGTGTATTCTCTTCTAAAAACTATTATTGCAAAGGTCATAGTTACTTATCCTCATCAGTCATTATGGATGATCATGGCTGTGTACAAGGTAAACTATGTGATGCATGCAATGGTGAATGCATTTGAAAGATATTACCTCCATAGAATACTTAGAGCATGATAAATTATCCCAGTTATCACTAAATGATACGTGTTAGCGTCAATGGAAAAATTATTGTGATAACTTATTAATGTTAAATGAAATTTCCGCTTGTAAGAGAAAGTGGAAATGTCATGAAGTGGTGTGTCCATTAACATTTAGAATGCTGGTGATTGTGTGGTAGTTATAGTTTTCAGAAAATATTTAGGATTTGTGTGGAATGCTTGCTTTAAACAATCACAGCGGGAGTACTTCAGTGGAACCTCATTTAATGAGTGCCTTGCACAGCGAGTAATTTGCATAATGCAAAAATATTGGTCCTGAAAACGACTCACTTAACGAGGCAAGGGGAATTCTCAGATTAATTGCTTGGTTGCTACTGCAGATTATCTCGAGCACTTGCTCTTCTTGCATCTTAGCGTCACTACTGTTCACGCATTTTTCCATGTTTGTGCTCAAAAATATTATTAGTGATGTTTTTGTGCAATGTTTAATAGTATTTTGTGCAGTGTTTAAAATTATCCCGGAGTAAAAATGTTTGAGAAGAAAGCCATGATAGAATAAAAATAAAAAATAACAGTAGAAATGAAAAGTAAATGAGACAGATGCTGCAAATAGAGTGACGAGAGTAATTCTCAACGATGATGGAAGGTTGCTTCTCATATGGATAAACCAAATGAAATTAAAATGCGATACCATTAACGAGAATATAATTTATGAGAAGGGGATAGTGATTTCACCCACCTCATGAATAAGATGCCAGGATCAACAACGGTCGAACTAGTATTTAAGGGGAGCCATTTTTGGTTCAAGAAGTTAACAAGAACTGTCATCCACGGTGATGTGTAGCAAGGTGAAGCAGAAAGCTCGGGGTCAAAGGTGGGAGAGAACCTGCTTGGTGACTTCAAATAGCTGGTAGATTCTGAGTGTTACCTGCTACAGCATGCTTTTAATTGTGACTAGACAGTTCTCTTTGGGAAGGAGATACCGAAGCGAACCTATATTTTTGCACAGAGCAATAGAAGAGAATGCATTGCCCGACCTTAAGCCAATGATAGTCAATCTCATGCTGCTATTTTGCCCAAATGTGAGCAGCAAATTGAAAATCAAACGCCTTCTTGCTTACCATTTGGGAACTTCACGAACCTTCAAGAAGTTTTGAGTCCAAAACAGTGGGATAAATAAGATGTGGAGGTTACGGGAAACTTTTGCATTGTAACATGTGTATGAGTCATCCCCTAATAAGTCAGTGATGATGCACACCTTAAATTTATTTGACAATCATTCTGAGATGCATTTCTATCAAATTTTGTACTCTCGTTGAAAAAAAAATATCCCTAGACAGCTTTCTAGTGAAAAGGAATTAGGTATGTATCGTAAATAATTGATGATTTATTTCAATTCTTTTTTGGCGTTTACAAATCGAGTCTGCATTCCTGGTTACTTCATTTTGCAATAGAAGAAAAGGTGGACATGATCCATGATCCTAAACAATGTGTACATTATTTTCTTTGAATAAACCTTGTACATAATTTACTTTTATTTGCGCATGGAACACATAATCATATTTTACATTAATCTATAAGCAAACGGTTGTTTCACTGAATGGGTGTTTTGCTTTATTAGAAAGGTTGCAAAACTCGTATGCTCGATGGATGAGGTTCCACTGTAGCTGCTTTTAAATTTCTGTTTTTATCCTAAAATCAAATTCATAATAAACCACTGACCTTTTAAAATGAAACTTATTGCCGAAACCAGTGTCTTGGTAAGTTTTGAACCAATGGTATGCCTGACTCCTTTACACAGGTTGGGCAACTTAAATCATAATATTTATCGGTATTTGGCCTCTACATAATATTGGAAGGTGCTGTATGGTCCCTGATCTGTGAGACTTTTGTTCCAATTTGTGGCATGAATGGCTTTGAGATTTGATTTGAAGTGAAAATCAGTTGAATGATTACGTCAGAAGTTCATAAGATTAATTCGTTTACTTTAAATATAACCCAAGTACCTTAATGTATGATATATTTTTATGTTGACGGCATTCACATAAGAATATTCCATTATTGCATGCTACTTATTCATGTGTTAAGTGCATATTTAAGTGTGAGTTATCTGTATTTAATTATCATTTGTGAAAAGAAGGTTAGCGAATGCTATATTTTTTCTGAAGTCACATCAAAATACAAACATTCAATACACAGTTTTAACTATTAAATTCTCATTTCTATGGAATGTCACTCCATAATTTTAAATCGACAATACCATGGGGTTAATATCGTATGCAGTATTTTATGGATTGTTTGCAAAAATAACATGTGTTGCATTATTATATAAACAAAGTGCCCGGAGACAAAATACCACCAGCTGATAGTGAGTAAATCTTCATTGAATTAGCATTTGATGATAGAAAAGAATGCCGAAGGACTGCTTTTGTTTTACTGAAGTGTGGGCAAGCCCCAAGGGGAACTTGGAGCATCGGACTGGCTAGGAGGGATATAATTAAAGTTGCAATTGGGGAAATATTTCAAAAGTTTACCTACCATGCAGTATTCAGTGATAAAAAATGAAGTAGTTGGGTACATAACCCAGTCAAAGTAAACTCACTTTTTATTTTCATTTCAATAAATATATACACAAACAAAAATTGTGATTATTTGATAAAATAATCAGTTATGACTTTTTTTTAATGCATTCAATTTTTTCCTTTTATCACTCCTAATTGTTTGCTTATAAACTCTGTTCTGGGAATGAAAGTTTTCAGTGGGATCCTGCATCATAGAGTTAAAAAGAAAGAGGGTGAATGCAGTTGAAAGCAGTTTGGTGACTCCTGTGGCTGCCCGCCTCCCCATCGCTCCTCCCCTTCTTTGGTGCCACCCACATTCGAGTCATGGGCGGACTCTAATCTCCACTCCACATTCATCATTGAGACACTCACACTTGCACATCCTGAGAGTCAACAAGTACACTCCTGCGTCTCTTCTTTCTCCTCATATAAATATCCAAATGCCAAAGACACCAAACTGAGAGTGGTGTGGCATGTCCACCCACACCTAGTTCAAAAAGCTCAAATTGTTTCATTCTCTGCAACGAGCAACTTTAGCAGATATCGCCTGTAATGATCTTTTGTGATTGCAATCATCTCTTGATCCATTGGCTGAAAAATGAGGGTCACAATCAGAGGCAAGAATTAAACAAATATCTCTTCATTATCTAAAACCAGTGACATCGTTGCTGAGGTGAGGTGTGTCATCGAACAAAAGATTGGCTTCCTCTGGAAATTTTTTTTCTCTTTAATATTTGTGGGCTTTGGGAACAGATTTGGTTTTGAAGTCATCTTGAAAAAATTTTTCCAATTAATCTAAGTGCATTGAAATAGTGAATCGGGATATTTGTTTCCAATCCCTTGGACTAGTTAGGATTTTTTTGCCCTCCCCATCATCAGAAGCGTCATTCTTTTATTTACCAATGTCTTGCTACAGCTTAGAATTGCAACCCTCAATAAAAAAGTCTTGTGCTCAGGAGCTGATTTTCCATTTTCTGCAATAAGCAAGCATTTTGGTAGGCACTTCTAATACAGGCAGAGGTCATCAGCATTGATGGTTTGCTCTTGTCATTCAGCATGAAATATATCAGCTGATTCTGTGCCAGTGATCAATTATTCCGCCATGACAGATTCCTCACCAATTTTTAAACCACGTGATGGTGCACATTACTTTCCCTTAATCCCTAAAGAAAAAATTAGCTTTTTCTGCAAGGATAGGATGTTGAAGAGGGATTCTTTCTGTTTGCTTTTGTTTAAGTAACAGGATCAGCCCAGTGTCAAGATTTTCTTAGGTTGAGCTTTTCATTGATTTTCTCTCCATTTTTTTTCACCATTTTCTCACCATTGATTTTCTCTTCAATTGTGGCAGCATCACGTTGGTGATGCTGCTACAATTTTGAGTGGGTACTAGGCATAAATTTTTGTTTATGAATGTGATGAACTGTTCATTCCTGATCCCCAAGTCTTTGGCCAGTTTCTTTGAAACATTACATCTGCCTGTTCAATAGCATCAAGTTTCTGCTCTATTGATGGAACTGAGGTTTGGGGTATTTGTGTGGAAGATATTTCACAGTGAAGACCGACCACAAAGCACGGCTGCATATTTTTAGGGAAATGAAAGGCATACCACAAAAGGTGGCGAGTTGATTATAGTTTTGGGCAGTATACTATAAGGGTATGGTTTCAAAATAGAACAATTAAGAGCCGATGAATATAAAGTGGCCGTTGGTTTATATCTTGTTCCCTCATAAGAAGAAGGGGACTGAATAAGGCAGGGTAATCGGTTTTTATGTAAGGGTAAAAAAGAAACTTTACACTTCTACAATGAAGATTTAATATTTCACGACCATGGTTTCGATGCTGTGCATCATCATCAGGTAACATTCATCAACATTTTTTCAACTCAATTAGTCTGGCTCCAAGAGGGGAGTAAGGGAGAGGAGAGGGGGTAAGGGAGAGGGAGTAAGTTCAGTTTAGGTGCAGCAACCTATTAGTGGTCTTGGGGAGCTGGAGGATTTGTATTGGAAGGTTACTGGCTCAAATTTGTGAAAGTTAACACTAGGCAGTCCTTTTTTTAAATGCGACTTCACTCGCTCTCTGGCAAACCCTATCATCCAAGATTGACCATTCTGCCCAATGCAGGGAGCTGGTCAACTCTGTGATTAATAGATACAGGTTGTGGGAGATGGAATCCCTCTTGACACACTGGTCGTGCAGTTCTCTCTTGATCCGATTGGCTTTTATATGTCTGGGTGGCACAACTTAATGTCGGATGAGTTTAAGCCTAATTTGTTGAAGTAGCATGAATCAACTGTCAAGCAGAGCTACCCCATGTGAAGAAATAGAATAGTTGTTCCTCCAAATAAAGGCAGGGGTCTTGAAATAGCCACGTGTCACTTGGGCATGGTCAAATTAAAATATTTAGATCAGTTATATTTTAGGTGGCCTAAGTTAGGCTAAGATTTGGAGCAATGAGTGGGTTCATGCAAGTTCTGACTAGTGAAGCCTTTAGAGAGTAAGGCCTATTTAAAATACTGGGAATAGCCAGAGAGACCTTGGAAAAGCTTGGTCCCTACTTAAGGTGTATTATGGAGAGCACTTTGAGTAAGTACGATGTCCGTCGGAAGGGACGTTAAACTGCGGACCCCTTGGTGCCTTTCCATGAGATTAGGCTAATGCCGACGCCAGGTTTCTCTCTACCCCTCATCCTTACCTGTCTAACCCTAATGGTGCAAATGACCTCGGCTGTCGGTCGCCTCCCCTAAAACTACTACTAGATATGCACTTAATCTATGAAATTCACTGTAATTTATCGTAATTATGAGAGGTGTACCCACCATGCACAGCCCAATGAATGCTCTTAGTTACTTTAAATAGATCTCAGTGAATTAATTGGCTCACAAATCATGATTTACAAATGAAATACTAACAGAGTGATATATTATTATGTACAGTTTTTTCATAGTATCATCAAAATGTATATAAGTGCAATAATGCTGAGTAATTTTGCTGTTTTTTTCTTCCCAACTTCATTAGAAATATTCTTGAAGAATGTTATTATGTTGTAATTTTATTTTTTCTTCCAGTCCTCAAATTCAGCATTAGCCAAAAAATGCTCTGAAATATTTTCGCTCTGCAACAAGAAGGACGCCAGGATGCATCCATTAATAAATGACTACATAAAGTTGACTGATCAGCTGATTGCCTTGTGTAATAAGCAAGTTTCAGATGTAAGTTTACACTTATTCCATTTTTTAGCTTCCTATTTTTGGTTACTTATCCATGAAATCTAATATTTTGGTATTGTTAGTTTTATTTATGCTCTTTTATAATTTAACCCTCTTAGTGCGGCGGGGATTTCAGGGGTACTAGTGAGAAGTGCGAAGGGTAATTTAAGAAAATGTATCACCTTAGGAAAAAAAACATTATAAAGTTATTTGTTTAGATATCCATATGCAGTTTTTTTATTTTAAAATATAATGTTGTAGTTAATAATGATGCAATAAATTTACAACATCTGAAAAATAAATGTAATTATTACAGTATCATAAATTTGAAGAATATTTTTTTAGCAATACTATTTCGATTTTTAGGCACAAAACTAATATTTTTTTAAAAACATTTTTCAATTAAACTACTATATTTAAATATAATAAAGAATCAAGAAGACATGTAGAAAATATTATAAATAAATAAAGAAAAACCAGTGAATTGCAAATTTTTTTGTCAGCCTCTGCATAGTTCGATTTTGTTGAAAAGGCTGATCTCACTGAGTCAAATTGGGACTTTTCCCCTTTCCTTGAGACTGCGGCAATGTGCTTACAATCTAAAGGTAGAAAAAAACCAAGTTCTAACTCAAAAAGAACTGCTGACAATGTAATGTATTACCCAGGGCAAAATTGATTAGATTGGATGGACGGCAAGAGAAACCAAAATGATTACAAAGCAGTGCTCTCATCGTCTCAACAAAGTCTGAATAAGCAGCTATATATCAACACCACGACACCACAACACATTCAAGAGATTACAGATAAAAACAGATTAGTAGCCTTTCAGTGGCTTTTCATAGTGGAAAGACCACTCAGAAAAAAAACGAGCAAACAATTAGGCAGAGCTTCCCGAAATGTACAAAACTGAACGAAAAATTATAGTAAGAATTATACTTTTTGAAAAGCATTTAAAATTGCTAATAAAAAATTAAAAAAATACGTAGTTACGTAATTCCATGGAATTCAACCTATCGATAGCACAAAAACCATAAATTATTAAAGAAAAAACCATAAGTTACAACGATTTAAACAATAGCCTACGCAAGAGCCGATATATCGGCCCGCCGCACTTTTCGCCGGGGACACGAAAGCCGATATATCGGCCCGCCGCACTAAGAGGGTTAAAGATTTGTGTAGCAGTGGTGAATTATCATCAGAGGTAATGGAATGACTTGGTTTTAATGGGAGAAAAATGTTAATAGTTTTTTAAAGGAAGGAATATTCGGGAGTAATTTCATGAATCCATTCATTCCTTGGGGCTCTTATTGATTGAATAAACAGAAGGAGCCATGTAACTTAGCTTTTTCGAAAGTCCCTTCCTTCTGTTATTTCTTCCTTCCTTCCTTCTCTTTCCTTTCTCCATGTGTCTGGGCATTATCACTTTATTGTTTAAAAGCCTGCTAGGCAGTACTGCATTTCGTAAAATGTATTGCAGGGCTGATTCTCTCTGCCATTGTGCTTATTGCAATGGCATCAACTTCAATAGAATTTGGTTTTCAAATTGAACTTACACTATCCTCATAATTAATTCCTCAGTTGTATTTTTTTTTTGCTATTGAATTTTTTCTGTGACTGTGCGTACAGAAATACCATTATTCTAATTGACCCAAGAAAAGACTGATGATTGGGATAAAGGTGATTTTCATAATGTATGACCAGAATGGCTCTCCTCCAAAATATAAAGAGGTTTACTAGCAGTAATAATAAATGGAAAATCTAGGATGTTTTCTTTTCCATGAAGTGAAATATATTGTGTTCAAAAGGTTCTGATTGTTGTGGATTGACAGCATTACTTGAAAACAAGTGATTTTGGGGAAGTCTTCCCAAAGTTTAGGAAGGGAAAGGAAATATATTTGGGAGAATTACCATCCCAGCATTGTAATCATCTATAAGGAAATCCCTTCAGTGAAAACAAAATTCTTGAAATGTCTGCAAACCATCCATGTGGCCGATTTCTTTTTGCATTGGGATGACATTTTACATTCATTTTTGATAACCAATTCATAATGCCACAGTTACTATTCAATTGACAATAATGCAAGGTTTGTTCAAAAAGTCTCGGACAATTCGACAAGACAATTTTTTCCTGATGTGTACATGAATTGCTGAATTTAGACTCTGTTATGTGTGTGCATGATCGCAGTTGCATGGCATTGATAAGATGGCAGTGAACATCATTATCACTGAAAATTAGGTGATGCAAAAGATCTGCGCTGAACTTGTTCTGAAGGTCTTGAAGGAAGATCAAAAGCAGAGTCAAGTGTCTGCTAGCAAAGATCTGCAACAGCATTGTGACAATACCCTAGCCCCCTCACAGTCCGGACATAACTCCATTAAAGTATTCCTTCTTCCCAAAAGTGAAAACTTCCCTCAGATGACCCCGCCATGGTGACCCTAAGTGCCATCAAAGAAGTTTGCATGTGTACCTTTAAGAGTACAGTTACCCGGAATCTGCCAACAAGGGAGCCTCTGAGTCGAGGAAAAGCCACTGGTAAAAGTATGTCGATGCTCAATGGATGTACTTTGAAGAATTTTGAGGCACTGTAGCAATATCTGAAAGATGTATGTTTCCAAAAATCTTCCACAATACTTTTTATGTAAACCATATATTTGTATTTTTCCTTGGTTATTTTTTACTCCATGTCAGAATATAAGATGTTGAAAAGCTGCTTATTTTATAGTCTAGAGCTCTGTAATTTGGAAGCATGCTTCCTCACTGCTACATGGATAACTATTACATGCTCCTAATTAAAATTCATACATCCTTACTTATGGCGAATGCAGTTTTTTCTGATCATAAATGTAGGATATAAATGTGTTATCAAAGAAAATTGCAAAATGCTTACCATATACCCTTATGCCCTCCCATTGACTACAACCTTGATGTGGTCAAAGGGCTTGTGCATTCCGATGACCCCTAGAGCTGTGCTGTTGGGAGCAATGGTAATTCCTCTTGGTATGGCCACCCATGCCAGATAGGTCGAAGGTTACGAGCCAGATGGAAGGTTGTCCATGCAACGTTTATACCTCAGTGAGGTGGCTGCAAAGGCCTTTGACCCCAGTGGGGTGGTCATTGAGTGATGGTGCCACATTTAAAAACACTGTTAAGGAAGGCAATGGGAAAGCACCTCAATTATCATTCCCAAGAATATAATGATGGACAAAATAGAGAATGGGCTCTTCAGAGAATATTAGTACTGGCCAAAAAGGCACTCTGCCCAATCGACCGTGTGTCGTGCCCGGCATCGGGAGAGTCAAGGTTTCCATGGTCGTCATCTCATGAAACCCTTGCAAAGGAAAACGGATAGCAGCTGAACATAAGATGCAGCAAAAGAAGACAAAATTGGTTGAAATAGGAACCTGGAATATTAGGACAATGTTGAGGACAGGAAAATTAGAGAATATAAAGTGGGAGTTGGAAAGAGGATATATAGATAGGTCCATGTGAGATATGATTGAAGGATAGTGGGGATTACTGGAGTGATAGCTTTAGAGAAACATACAGCGGAGGGGACGAGAGCCAGTGAGGGGGTGCCATAATCTTGAATAAAAAGTTGGGAAGAAGCATAGTCAACATGAGCAAGCAATGGATAGAATATTGCTACTAGAGATTAAAGCAAAACCGACGAACTTAGTCATTGTTCAGGTATATGTACATGGCACCGAGCAATCATAAGGAGGAAGAAGTCGATAGGATATACGATCAGTTAGAGGACGTAATCGTGTGTGTTCCTGTGGGAAAGCATTTGATAGTGATGGGGGATTGGAATTCGACAGTAGGCAAAGGAAGAGAGATGGAAATGAGGTGGGGGGTTTAGGCACGAGGAATGACTGTGGGGAGAAAGCAATTTAATTCTGCAGGAGACAGGAGCTAACCATCACCAACACTTGGTTAAGACACCACAAAAAGCATAGGTATACATGGGAAATGCCATGTATACCTATGCCACTCAGAAAGGTATCAGTTAGATTATATTATGGTTAGGCACAGATTTAGGAAGTGTGATCAATTTGCACAGCTTCCTGGGAACGGATGCAGACTCTGATCATAATTTTGTTATTATGAAGTGTAGCATCTGATTCTAAAATATAAGGCAGGGGCAGTGGGTTAGGAAATGGAATGTAGAAACATTAGCTGCATTGAAGAGGAAGGTGTATCAGCTGGCTTTAAAGAAAATTATGGATGAGGGAAAAGTACAATTGAGGAAAAATGTAAATAAATCAAAAATGGGATATCGAAAGCCCAAATTGACTATGAGAAGATATATTGGGAAAAGGATAAGGAAATCATGGATGGGATGAATAGAAAGATAAATGAGAGAAGAAAATGGAAGAATTTTAACACAGGGGTAGGCAGAAGGAAGTACAAAGAGGTAAATAATAAATTGAGATGGGTAACAAATAATGCAAAAGTAGTATGGTGGAAGAAATAGA
The DNA here is from genome assembly GCF_022747635.1 of Hetaerina americana. Lineage (NCBI taxonomy): Eukaryota > Metazoa > Arthropoda > Insecta > Odonata > Calopterygidae > Hetaerina > Hetaerina americana. Next base: position 1,060,357 of record NW_027287450.1, on the reverse strand, counting down.
GCGAGGATATGGAAAGTTTGCAGAGGAAGGGTGGAATTGGTGTGCTATACAGCAAGGTCAAAACACTATCGGGAGGTAAGAAGGGAAGATATATGCTAACAGTTATAGATACGTCAGGCAAGATAATTGTTGAAATAGGAAAGATCCAAGAGAGATGGAAGAAATATACATGGTGCGTTCCAAAAGTAATGCAATTATTTTTTTTAAAGTAATTTATTTAACAGATTTCCACAAACACTTAAAATTCTTCAAAATTCTGTTCTTGGGCCTCTACACATTTTTTCCAGTGACTCTGCCATGACTGGTATGCGCCCTAGCATTCTGCAGTAGTAGTTAACTGCCGAAGTTTAAAAAATAAGATGCTGGAATTTCACCACCTTATTCATAGTGCAGTCGGGTATCATTATAGCTACTGAAAGTTGGTTAACAGATGATATCGCAAACAGCAAAATATTTCCCAAGTCCTTCACTGTTTATAGAAACAACAGACAGAGTAGAGCCGGAGGAGGAGTGTTTATTGCCGTTAAAAACTCTAGCGTCAGTAGAGCTGAGTTATTTCGTGATAGTTGTGTAGAAAGTTTGGTGCTCAGTGAAAATGCCCAGAGCAAAAAGAATATTTCTGTTCTTATTATTGACCACCCCATGCTGGCATTTACTCAATACCAGATCTAGGAAGGCATATAAAAAGCTTTACATCCCACAACAATGAGCATAGTCTAATTATCGGTGACGATTTTAATGTTCCTACACTAAATTGGGATTCATACAGTTTTATAAATGGAGGTAGAGAGAACGATTTATACGAATCTCTTAATTACGTTTGCCTCTACTTCCCCCATCAATTAGTCACTCCACCAACTAGGGGAATGAACATTCTTGATCTATTAGCTATGAATATACCCGAAAAGATCTTAAATCTAGAAGTTACTGATGGAATCAGTGTTAACTGGGCTATTAACGCTAAATTTTCTCTACACATTGAAAAAGTTAACAAACCCAAGAGAAAGGTTTATCTATTCAATAAAGCTTACTAAGATGGCTTAAAATGTGAGTTAAAACGTTCCTTTCTTAGTTTTGACAAATTAAGCAAAACCAGGAGTGTCGAGGATACTTGGAATAATTTTCTTGCAATACCACGTTCATTTATACAGAGATTCATACCTAGTAATTATATTAGAGAGAATAAGGAACCCCGTTGGTACAACTCTGAAGTACGGAAATCAATAAGACGGCAAAGGGTGTGCTATGCCAGAATGAAAAAGGTGGTTAAAGATTCCTCCCCTGATAAAATCAACCAAACCAAACAGGATTACAAATCATCTAGGTCCATTGCCAAGAAGGCCTTCAGGAAGGCGCTAGTGGAATTCAAAAGGAAAAAATTAGGTGAACATTTAAACAATAACCCAAAGATGTTTTGGTCCTATGTCAGGGAAGTGAAGGGAAAAAAGTCCACTGTAAAGTCATTAAATAACGAAAAGGGAGATAAAGTAACAAGTAGTTTAGATAACGCCAACACATTAAACTCATTATTTTTACAAATGCTCACAGAATATACCAGAGAACCTTCCGTAAACATTTCTGCAGCAAGCAATCGACTTTTCCACCCGCGAAATAGAGTCACTCCTTGAAAACATCGACCCCAACAAATCTGCGGGACCTGATGAGATAACGGCTCGCATGTATAAAGAACTGTCGTCTGAAATTGCTCCTTATCGTGAATGAAATGATTAAAGAGGCATGGGAAGAACTGGAGGTAGGAATGAAAGTCAGCAGGGAAGTTGTAAAATCAGTTAGGTTTATTGATGACCAAGCTTTAGTTTGTCCATCAGCGTAGGGGTCGCAAGCATTGCTGAGTTAATTGGTAATACAGTGTGATTGATCTGAGATGGATATCAATCTATGTAAATAAAACAAAGGTTATGCGATTTTCCAGAAAGAAAATGGCTGAGTTAAACACTGAAATTAGAGGGCAAAAACTAGAGCAGGTAGAACAGTTTATATATCTCGGAAGTGTTTTGGAGCAAAATGTTCAAAGTGGTAGGGACATAAGGAGAAGAATTGCCCTAGGCAAAGAGGCTTACACGAGGAGGTGGGAGTTGATGACAGGGACGTAGAAAAAGGATGTTAAGAAAAGACTAATAACTTTGATATGGAGCTTAGTTATGTACTGTGCGGAAACTAAGTCACTGAAGCAGGAGGATAGGCGTAGATTGGAGGCTATTGAAATGTGGGTGTGGAGAATGATGGAGAAGGTGAAATGGACCGAAAGAAAAACAAATGAGGAAGTGCTAGGTATGGTGGACTAGGAGCGGGGATTGTTGGGGTAAATCAATAGGATGCAGAAAAAATGGTTGAAAATCATATTGATCAGTAGTGGGATGTTGAAGGCTGTAATAGAGGGGAGAACGTTAGGCAAATGAGCAGGAAATGGCAGGAAAAGGATAGGGATGTTGGATGGGATGAAGGGGGGAAGGAAGTATTGTACAGAGAGATGAAGAGGGACTTGTTGTTGAATGGGATGCTCTATTGTGTTTTGTTAGGAGATATTTTTGTGGTAGTTTTGTCCATCCAAAACTTACCTTAACTGGTGAGTTACCTAATAACAATAACATTGCTTTTTGCATGTTAATTTTTAGAATTATGTTTTATTACTTACAGGGGGATCAAACTATAATTCTGCACAAGCTTTCACCATCACTTTCACAAATGTTTAAGAGTTCATGTCGGTCAAGAATATCACTGCCGCTGCAAAAGTTCATATCTATCACTATGCCATTGGATCTGGATTCTCCACAAAATGATCATAATCCATTTCCCAGGTTAGTATTTTTTCTGTAATTAACTTTCAACTATTTTAGAAGATTCAATTTTCAACTAGCTATATCAGTTTATATTCTGAAGGTTGAAAGATTGAGTATAATCTGAAAGCAATGTTGTCACTTGTGACATAAAATGGAACCACCCTGCGTTTCTACTTGAATTTTAGGTTTTCCCATTAAGATGCAAGTGGCTGTTTCCTAGTAATAATCTCTAAAAGAAAAGTCGTAGAATTATATATACCAGTGCTTTTTCAAAATGCAAGGGATAATTTTTCCTTGTACTTATTAAAAAGTTGTTACATTCCTATTAATTCTTAAAATCTTTTATTGAAATACTTGGTAATATTAACATTTTGGAGTAATATTACTTAAAATTTAATCGGGCTGACGACACCATAAATTGATAGTTGGTTGAATAATAATGCTGGCCGGCATTGTGGTGACTATCGCTGATAATCCAATAAATAAAACAACTGGGGACCAAATTTCAATCATGCTACTTGGACATTAATTTCTCCTGCTACCGATGAAATTTGAACTAAGAACATGTGAAGCCATTAGATTCAGTTTGATAAGTGAATCGGTAGAATTATTTGATATGATGTCAAGCTCAAAAAGTTGATTAGTTGAATTTGAATTTCACCCGTGTCTTTAATGTGTGGTATATAATTCCAGTTCTGTCCATAGCAACCTGTGAATGCATATTACACATAATGCATTTTGCGCATTAAGTGTCTTTAACTAAGAATTACTTGTATTTCATTTTCACTTGTGAAAATGTTTGTAAATGTGATTATTTGCCAGAATTTTTGCCAAGCTGTAGAAAAGAGAAGGATATAAGTCTTTAAAGTACATAGTCAATTCAATGATTTATTTGTCATAGAATAAATATTTTTTATATGAAAAATATTTGGAAAATGTAATTTGATGCCTTTAATATTGGAAAGTACTTTCATAATTCAAGTATAAATTGATTATTTCAGGGAACCTGTGTACATAAGTGGGATTGATGAGAAGATATACATATTTCAGTCACTTCAGAAGCCAAAGAAAATCAGCTTCCAGGGGTCAGATGGACTGAAGTATACTTTGCTGTGCAAGGCCAAGGTATTTTTGAAGCATATATCAATCTGTGCTTTTTTCCCTCGACTTAATGATTGATTGAATCAGGAATTTGAGTATAAATGTATTTATTTTAGCTATAAATAAATAAATAAATATATGATGCAATGCAATATTTTGAGGAAAATAGCCTACCTAAAACAAAGAGGCATTAGTTGTCCCCTTCAAGGCACTCCCCTTGGGACCTCATGCACTGACCCCAGCATCTCTTTCACTTTTCAAAACAATTGGCAAAGTCCTTTTCCGGAATGGTCATCAGCTGCCTCGTCTCATTCTCTTTTACCTCTTCAGCATCAAGAATTTCATGCTGCAGTTGTAGGGGGCTTGCTCCAAGCTGCAAATGTTGACTTTCTAAGCAATTTTCCAAAAATTTTCTTAAAAAAGGTCATAACTACTGATGAGTCATGGATCTATGGCATCAACCCTGAAACAAAAACCCAGTCTGCCCAACAGTCGGGTGACGAGGTAGAGGAGAATGCAACAAGCCATTCCAATGAAAAGAACTGTGTCGATTGTTTTGAAAAGTGAGAGAGATGATGGTTTAAGTGTGTGAGGTCCCAGGGAGAGTGCTTCAAAGGGGACTGAGGCCTCCTTGTTCTGGGTAGGCTATTTTTCTCAAAATATTGCATGGTGGGATACCTTCTGAACAGGTCTCTTATACAATATACACATGCTTCAATTCTTCTTTCCCTCATCTTCAATCCACTCCCTGGTAACTTATTTGGTCATTTGAGCCAATCATCCATTTGATCATTCACTTTGCCTATTATTAAGTCTGTCTTCGATTCAATTTTATGACAATTGTCCTCCTAATGTCTTTCTTGTGTTTATGATATTGTTAACATACCTACACCCACATTTTATAAAAAAATCCCTTTTTACCTTCTGTATTAGCTTTTCCTCCTGCAAACTCAATAGTCTTTCCTTTTGCCCTTTTTTTCAACGAATCCCGGCATGAACATTTCCAGTCCCTGGAGCTCCCAAAACTCTGTCTGTGATGTGATGAGACTGACTCAAATGTGAGAAGGAGTGCATTGAAGGTTGCGATGGAATGAGTATTCAAAATGGATTCCGTAAAGCTATTTGAGGATAAAGCTATTTTAGTGAATAGAAAGAGGTTTTAGTGTTCATTAAATGAAGAACACAATGTATACTCGTATTTCGACTGTTCTTTATTTACATGCAACTAGTTCCATCGCTCAGGCGTCATCATCAGGTACAAATTAATCAAGTTGTGGTCCATTTATATAGCATTCATGAGGGAGAGGGGGTGGGCGAGAGAGGGGGGAAGGAGGAGAAAAAAGTGGGGTTGCGATCAGCGTTGATGGGAAGGGAGAGAGGGGTGTTAAACATCAGGAGAGGTGATTGGTGGGTTCACAGTGGGGGGGGGGGTTGTTGTCAAGGAAAGGGGTACTTCCAGGATTGGGGAGAGGTATTCAAACAATAAATCGTTAACCAAATGACCCGTTTGTAAATTCTTCCTGATTTCCAGCTCTCCCCACTTGTCCATCCTCATTCCTTTGTCCATCTGGTGTATGAGTTCTGGGTTGAAATCACTCCCATGATTTTCTTTCCATAGATGCTTGGCAAAGTGAGATTGCTTGGGGTCACAGTTTCTAAAACAGCGTTTATGTTGCTCCGCCTGTGTTTTTAATGATCTCCCCATTTGGCCTATGCATATAGCACTACAGTCCTTACAAGTTAACTTATAAATGCCACTTTAATTTTTTTCCCTACTTTATCTTTCGTAGTATTCAAGAATTATTTTAGGTTATTTGTATTGTAAAAAGCTATTTGAAATTTTTCCCTAGGAAAGAGGTTGGCTATATGTTGTGAAATCAATCCATAGTAAGGGAGTTTACACCATTTGTAATCTTTTCCCTCCACATTAACTGGTTTCAACAAAAAATTGTTTGCTTTAAAGGAAAATTTTCTTTGTAGTATTTTTCAATTACATTTCCTTTGTAGCCATTTTTCATTGCTAAATCTTTAATCATTTTAAGTTCTCGAACATAGTTATTTTTGGAAAGAGGAATGGCCAACAGGCTGTTTAGTAGGAAATGAAAGGTGGAAAGCTTGTGAGTTATGGGATGGCTGGAGTTGAAGGGGAAGATGTGGTCTGTGGTGGTACTTTTCTGGAAAATTGCAAATTCAAAGCCCCTTCCCTTCTCTTGACACTGTGATATCTAGAAAATTTAGTTGATTATTTTGTTCTTTCTCACAAGTGAAACTGATATTTTCGCATTAGGAATTTAGCGTGTTCATAAAATCTTCAAACTGTCTTTCAGTGCCTGTCCATATAGCAAAGATATTGTCGATGTAGCAAAACCAACAGTGAATATTCTTTGTAAAAATTGAGGGGCTGCTGAATATTTTTCTTTCAAAATCGTCCATGTAAAGGTCAGCAAGTAGTGGTGATAATGGGGACCCCATTGCTAATCCTTTCACTTGTTTGAAGTATTCATTGTTGCATTGGAAATAAATTTGCTCAACACACAATCTCAGTAGTGACTTGAACTCATTGGGGAAGGGTGGTTTGGCTCCAGCACTTTTTCTGCCACTACCAATGCTTCCAAAACTGGGATATTTGTAAATAGGTTTTTGACATCAAAAGATACTTGGACATATACATTGTGTTCTTCATCTAATGAACATGAACTTCCACAAAGTTGATCCTGGAACAATTGAATGCAGGTTTTAGTGTATTTCCTGCTCTACGTCAGGAGGCTGTTATTATTCATTGCCATTGCCAGTAAAGTGCCCACTTGGTTATGGAGAATTTATCGAAGCAGTTATGCTGACTGATTTATTGAAGAAGGGTCTACGTCACTTCTGCGACACCAGTCAGGTATCCGAGTGTAATGTTAGGCTCGACCAGTGAGGGAAGCGATATGATTTGAAAACGTCCTTCCCTCAACCTTTCCCTCCCCATCCCAACAATTCTTCTCTTTCCTTTGTGTCCATCCAAAACTGATGTCAAATGGTAACCTATCGAGTAAAGATCATGGATCTCCATCCCATTCTAAAATCAACTCTATCTCCTTGGTGATCTTTCGCTCTCTGCTCCATTCCTTTGTCGATGATCATAAGAACTGCCTTCACTGCACGTGAAATCAAAGTTAGAGTTCTATAGCCCTCACACACTGCTGCTAATCATTGTTGTGCTTTTTCAGGTTTGCATTCAACTTAGGGGTTTGCATTATCGTCAAGTATGTTAATCAACAATATACTTTATCTGGCAAACTGTGCATTTTATTTATTTTTATTTTACTTTTATTTCCTATTTTGCAAATTTTGACCCAAGAAATTTCAATGTCTTTTTGTGACTTCAGGTGTACAAATAAGTGAATATGCGTGCATAATTTAAACTCATTGATTATAATTTTGAGTTGGATTGGTGAAGAGGGCAGAGAGGAGGCCCTCAAAATATGGAAAGCTTTGTCCATTTGATGCATTAATATCTTAGTATGCATTAAGCATATATTCTTTGAATAGACGAATACCATAGTTCATTCTCATGATATCAAGTAATTTGTCTGTTAATGTCATATTGATTTCTCAGAAATAAATTTTCCAAAGTTTTTCATCATTATTTTAAATAGACTCTCGAGTATCAAAAGTATTTATTCTTCTAGGATGATTTGCGGAAAGACTTAAGAGTGATGGAGTTCAATAGAATTGTGAATTCATATCTTCAAAGTGATGCTGAAGCATGCCAGCGAATTTTACACATCAGAACTTATGTAAGTGGTTTAATTACATTATTCTCACATTTCAAAGATTGGTTGACTGCAGGTCTCATCTCTATTCTTCCCTCTATGCTGCTATATCTCTCACGCTCTGATGGCTCTTATTTCTCATATCCCTCATCATTTCATCTCTGCGGTTATTTGCAAGTGAATGTGTTTGAGGCTTTCAATGAACTGTTGAAAGATGTAAAATAAAAGTTCAGAAAGCTTATTGAATAAAATGGTAATAAAACCTTAGCAATGTTGGGGCATAGATGTTGTAACTGAGAATGTAAGGAGGAACCTTGCTTAATGAGCACCTCATGAAATGTGTAATTTGCATTAGAAGCAAAAAATTAAAAAAAAATATATGATAAGCCCAAAAAGCAGCATTTCATATGACGAGTGACCAGGAGTGAGGATTTCCTGTAACAATCACATGCCTGCTGCAAAACTATAAAAAATATCCCCAAAGAAAAAGCAAAAATCATTGAAAACCAAGAAAAAGGTGTGACGTGGCTGATCTAGCATGCGCATGTAATCGGTTGACACGAACAATTTACACAGTCATTTGCATCTTCAATAAAAAGGACGAGATTGATGCTTCAAAGGGAGTTACCAGAATATCTACCCAATGGTTTTGTATTCTCAACAATGTTGAAAGGTTGCTTCTCATATGCATAAAAAAAAAGCAATGGAAATGTGAAATTAACAAGAATACCATTTGTGAGAAGGCAAAAGTTAAACGTCCACGATTATCAATGACGAAAGAAGAAGTAATTGAGGGGAGCCATGGTTGATTCGAGAAGTTTAAGAAAAGAACTGGCAAGCTCCTACTCAAAGGCAGCAAACAACTTCATCTATGATTTCTGGAAGCTTGTCGATTGTAAGGGTTACTTGCCGCAACAGGTTTTAATGTCAAGAGGGATCTTCTTTTTTAAGTGTTTTGTGAACAAAATTTTGAAGCATCGGCTGAAGGAAATGTCCCTAGGTAGCTTTTCCGTGAAAAGAATTAAGGCTATCATAAATTACCATTCGAAAAGTAAGGTCTCCTATTTTTTATTTATGTATTCCTCCTATTCCGCCGCGACCGCTGCTCATCGTGGACGTTTTCCAGGCCATCAAAAAACTCCCTGCACAACTTCCGCATGTATTTCAGGTCCAACCACTTCTCACCGTACACTTCAACTAAATGGTGATGAATTTATATTGGAGAAGCAGTCGTCAGTTGGCTTTGCGACGTGGCTGGAAAAAGGTACGACATCAGTATTAAAAAGCTGCTTACAAGGATGCAAAAATTGATTGAGCATCAATGCAACTGTGTAGAAAAGTAGCTAAATGCTCAACCTTTCCAGCAATGTACCCAAAGTTGATAATAAATTTGATTTTTCATGATAAAAAAATATGAGACCTTACTTTTCGAATGCCCTCCTATAAACTAATTATTTCAATTTTTTTTGTTTTCTAGAAATGAAATTTGCATTCTAGGTTTGTTCATTATGTGATAAATGACAATAGGGTGATGGTTCATGATCATGAACAATGAATATGTAGTTTCCTTTGAATAAACCTTGTGCATAATATATTTTTTGTGTCATTCAATGCATTTTCATATTTTAAATTAATTTACATGGGAAACAATGTTCTGATTAGTAATTGTTTCAATTGAAAAGTAAAATTACAGAACGAATTACCCTTGTAATTTGAGGTTCTACTGTATTAATTTACAATTACTCTAGAAGAAGAAAATGTTAAATGCCATGAATGGCAAAAAAATTTTTTTAATTAGCTTACATATTACGCATAGTGTGAGTAGGTGAAATTCAATTAACTTAACCACCTCCCTGGGCTAGCTCAGCAGACATTGAAATGGGTTGCCAGTGGCTGTCTCCTGATAACATTTTGGTGCCATTTGACTTGCCTCTCTCTCAGTACATATTAATTGGTTCTGTGCATTACGTTGGCCTTTACATGGTATGACTGAGAAATGCTTGTACCACTTTGAGTAAAATGCTGAATTAAGTTATATACTCCGCATTAGAAATTTCACCACTCTTAATCATCAGTATCTTTTCTTCATTTTCTCTCCCTTATTTCAATATTTGGTGACCTAGGTCTCTATGAAGTCACTATTTGTGATTTTCACAAAACATTCTGAAATGAGATGGCAGTCTGAACCCAGGTATTTGGTAATCACGGTTGCTAGGTGGCAAGACTATATGCAATTTACAATGTTATATTGAGTTCAGTGATTTTCTTATTTTCAGAGTGTTGTGCCATTAAATGAAGACTGTGGTATCATAGAATGGGTGCCGGATTTGGTTGGATTGCGATCCTTACTTAGCACAATTTATTCCAAAATGGGAAAGGCAACGTCTGCTTCAGAACTCAGGAAATTAATGTGTGGTAAGTATTGCATCATATATTTTGCATAGCTCGAAGATGTATGTTAGTTATGTTATAATTATTGGTATTCTACCAGTTTTTGAATGGATAAGTATGAAAATATTTAATTTAATGCTATGGTATTGTGGTTGAGATTCTATTGCTGTGGATTCTTATTGAAATGTTCCTATAATGGCATATTTTCCTTTTTAGCATCTCCATTCCTCTAGGTTTAAGGATTTAACCCTTGTCAATAGTTATGGTTTGCATCTTTTGATTACCTCTTCTGTGCATTTGAAAAAAGATCAAAATGAAAATTTGTCCAAGTCAACATCCCACCATTAAAATCAATTGAAAACTTGATGAAAAATATATTTTCTTGTATGAAAATACCAAAATTACTTTGAATCAGTTCATTTTGGTAAAGAGCTATAAACCAAATCTTTGTAGTATGTAGTTAAAAAGTTAATCCCTCGTTTGGTATGTTTCCATCACCTGTCTCCCTGTGATCACTCAGAAATGTTGCTACTGTTTCCAGGTATTCTTTTATTTTTGCCGCATTAATGCTTCTTAATTCTATTTCTTCCTCTGTCTTCTCTGTTTTATCCTATTGAGGCTGGTGTTACACTATTAGTTCTGAATTATGATCAGACTCCATATCTCTTCCTGGGGAACTGCAGATTGGTTATGTAGGTCCAAATACTGTTTCATAATATTACTGAGATCCTGCCAGGGCATTTTCCACATGTCCATTGACCTGATTTGGTGTTTGTTTTGATTAAGCACTGTCTACTGTTATACTCTATTGCTTTCTCATCATGATTGCACCATTCCAATACTGTGGTCCCCTACGTCACTCTCAATGCCCCTACCTCACTCTCAATTGTCCCCTACCTCACTCTCAATTGTCCCCTACCTCACTCTGAATTGTCCCCTATCTCACTCTCAATTGTTCTGTACCTCATTCTAAATTTTCCTGTGCCTCACTCTCAATTCTCCCTTTCTCGATGCCAGTCCCCCATCACTATCAAATGCATGTATGTAAAGAGGTGTTCAGTGTTAGGTAAGTAAAAAAAAACGTGTTTCTTTTCTTTAAAAAGTGTCGATAAATGTAAAGGTTCATTTGGAATATTGTAAAAGGAATGGAAAGCTGAAAAATATTAGAATTATTGCTCAATATACCTGAAAAATATTGCCGTGAAGATTTATTTTCAGTGTCAATATTTATATTATATAAATGGTTGTTATTTGATAATAAATATTTCACTTCTGTTGTTAATATTATATTATAGTTGAGTAATTATTTATTACGGAATTCCTCTTTGGCAGTATTTTTTAAATCAATAGTATCACCTAATACTTTATGCCATGTTAAAATTTTTTAATTATCTGCCAAAAATTATGATAAAACATTTAGCAGTCAAAATTACCAAAGGTGGCTCTTGTAGGTATGAGGGAATTCTCACTGTCTGTGGGACTTGTCCTGTTAATCATTATATAAATAAGTTAAAAAGATTTCTGGATTGGATTTATTAATTTTTTTTATTTTTATAATATATGATTAATTGGAAAAATTCCCATTTGTACAAATTATTAAAAAACAGAGGAACTTAATCTTATTTTTACTCTTAAGGGTTTTTACTTCTTGGGAATTGGTGATATAATAGTAATTTTAATTTATTCTATAGCTTTGAAGGACCCTTTAAGTAAGAAGAGGTCCGTATTCCTTGACAAGCTTTTACCAAAACATCCTCCAGTTTTTGATTTATGGTTTCATCAAACATTTTCAGATCCACAAGGCTGGTGAGTATTACTTAGTCAATGAAGCTTATACAAAATCACTTGCACAATTGTCTTGGTGTGTTTCTAATGAGTAATTACCCTTTCTTTTTTGTTGCATTAACTTTTTCTCCTGTCACGCTATCTGTGATATGTACTCAAAATTGTTAATTACTCGGGAAACTTGCAGTTTTCTTATATATTAGTTGGAAATTATGAAGCTTCCATTTATGAAAGACCATAGTCATAATGTATGTTTTGATTTACTGTTGAACAGGTACATGGCACGTAATTCATATACACGGACAACTGCAGTGATGTCTATTGTGGGATATGTTCTTGGCTTAGGTGACAGACATGGGGAAAATATAATGTTTGATTCCACTAATGGGGATACTGTTCATGTTGATTTTAGCTGCATCTTCAATATGGTAAGCAAGTAATTTTCAAATAGGTTAAGCTTTTAAAAAGTGTTTCATTATTCATAAATCACAAAATGTTCTGTATATATGACTTAATTTATAGCATCTTCCAGGGCAAAATGGCTTTAAATCCTAATATCTCTACAATTTATTCATACTAATTGTAATCATGAGTGTGTGAAAGAGAATATTTGATTATTATCCTTGAATACATATCTGTATCACCAGCAACTTTGTTATAGTTGAAATAATGTATACAGAACCCTTCTTTTACACTTTAAATGGGGACAAGGGAAAAACTTTTTTTCGCAGGAAAGTTTAAATTAGAGGAAATTTTAATTTGCAGGAAATGGAATCATAATCATATCCAAAAGTTTGATAATTTATTTAATATACCTTAGAAGAGATTCACCTCTTATTCCTGACAAGTAAATGAACTAGTGAAAGTTAAAATTATTACCATAAAAACTACAATTTCTATGAAGCACGTCAAGAAATTCTTCGAGCAAAAAAGCTATGAATGTGCAGAGCACAAAAATGGTTTTGCATGAAACAATACATAACAAAATAGAGGCATTGTCCATTCTGGCTCATATAATTTTCTATTAATATCTGTTCGCTATACACAAAACATTTTTAACGTGAAACAATGGTTATCATGAAAATGCCTTTTGTTCTTCAGATAGTAAATCCCTGAAAAATTCATTGGATAGCACAAAATGGAATTTGAGGTTGAATTTCCTGATTCCCCAGTTTCTCAATGGCAGGTTCTTTCAGAGACTACCTAGAGAAATCTCCATAGAGATTTTCCATTTGCCGCAGCTGAGATTATCTCCTGACTTAAATAGCAACAAGGTGGACACAGCAGGGCATGGACCCCCAACACAGTTCGCCCTGTGCCATGAGGGAACCTGTGCCCACACTCCTTCTTACCCCCCTTGGGACAAAAGGCTACGCCTACATCATCCTTTGCTACCGTTAACAATTTCCAGGAATTTGCATATTTTCACTAAACAGGAGGTTATGAAATTCAAGTTAATCGTTTGCCTTAGCGTTTAACCCAAATCATTCCTGACCCATAGGCCTAGAAATCCTAAATGCTCAGTTGAGACAAATCCTGAGAGGGAGAAGTTGTGCTATGTGAACATTAAAAGTTTTTGTGGGCAAGGTTTCCTCTTTTGTGATCATTTTTAGGAATTAATAAGTAAATCTGTGGGAAAGTAATAGCTCAACTGGAAGTGGCTAATAAGCTGTTTCAGCATAATACAATTTCTCTAAAAGTTAAAATGCATCTCGTGCAAGCAGATAGATCATAAACGGACATCTGCTAAGAATTTGGAGTGTAAAATTCAGCTTTTTCCACCATTACAAAAACTGGTTAAAAAATTAGCGGCTATGCACGAGAAAAGCCTTAATGTGGTGAAAGATGAAAATTTGAATGCAACCCTCATCGTCTTGTTGAAACAAGCAAAGAGCCCAGAATGTTCCCGTTTGTGATCCTGTGTAAATGGCAAATATGGGCACTTTGGCATTAAAGTTTGGAATCAAATTCAAGTCGAATCCTTGGATGGCACCGCCACACAGCCTAGTGGTTTCTTGTAGGGTACCATGTAGATTTAGTTGATGGGAAGTATTTTTGCAGACTGGGTTAAGGCATTGGGCAGTTGTTTTTCACAAGAGATACACAATATTGCTTTACTTGTTGACAACATGTCCCTATGTGGGAAAGCTGAATTGAATTAAATTGACCTTCTGACACCAAACGCAGCAAGTGTGAAGTCTTGTAAATAGCAAATTGTTTTCTTCATGTTTGATTTTAATCTTCAGTGGTAGGGAATGGATATAAACCAACTGAGCCTGTTGGGGGAGTATGGGATAATATTAACCCTGGGAGTTTCTGTCATTTATCCAGTTGTGTGATGGAAGGGATGCGATTGAGGATGAAACTCACACTGAGTGATGACAACAAAGTAGATGAAAATATTGCCAATACAACAATACCGGCAGAGTGATATTATAGATTTACTACACTAATGCAATGATTTGAGAGTTGTGAAATCTGAATTGATTTTAATGCGGAAATGTTGGCCTTCCCTCATATTATTGATGCCTGTGGGATATTAAATATGTGCACTGATTTTTGGAAACTCAAGGCCGATGGGAAAAATTTTGTGCAATGGTTGATGATTTGGAACATTTCTTGAAGCGTGATATAATCACCAATAATGTTCAGAAAAGGATGACTTATTTGTTGAAAAGTACACTAGAAGATGGCGGAATGATCCTATGAACAATGTGAATAAATTTAAGCTTAAAATAAAGGTTTTTGTTAATGTCACATTGTGACTTTGATGAGTTATTTAGCCTATGAAAATATTTTGTGTTCATATCACAAATACAGCAAACTATGTCGTGCATCCATCAGCATTGGTACTAATGGATTCATGACACTTCATGAATATTTCTTTAGTTTTTTTGTTTTACTTTTTAATTAAAATAACCATAAGCATGAACATTATTGTTAATGTTTTTCAGTCATTTAACAGAGATAATACGTGCACATTTATGCAACTTGTAATGTATTTTCTCTTTCTAGGGAGAAAAATTCAATTGGCCAGAGAAAGTGCCTTTTCGATTGACTCATAACATGGTGAAAGCAATGGGCCCAAATGGAGTTGAAGGCATTTTCAGGCGCTCATGTGAAATAACAATGAGGATATTAAAACGGCAATCAACTACTTTAATTGCTGTGCTCACTCCATTTGTGTATGATCCTTCAGTGTCTTCTCGGAGAGGGAATACGGAGTCTCTTTCACATGAAGTTACAAACAAAGTGGTAAGTATGCATTGTCAATATTTCTAAGAGGTAGACCTTTTTTATTCAAATAAAATGGGTTCACCCTTGTATTGAAAAGCCAGGTACTATCCAGTTGCAAAATTCAAGGTGCATGGCAAAAGTAAGGGTTGATTGGCTATAAATAGCCTTTGGCTACTCTGAGGACTTCACACATGCACATTAGCTTTAACTGATATGTTGGGCATATCACCACCATATTGTCATCACCTTGTGGTGTGTGTTTGTGGGACAGTGTATTGTAATGAGTACAATGATAACCAATCCCTCCAGTTGTGAAGTCCGATCAGTGATTATATTTCTAAATGCAAGAGAGCCTGCTGATGCCTACCACAGTGCAAGAAGGGGAAGCATCTATGGTGTTGTGAGTTTTGGGAAGGTGGTTCAGATGTTTTCAGTGTGCAGAGGAACGACAGACCTAGACTGACAATGTTGTTGAGGCATAAAATGTATTGGTGGTTAGTCTGTTCCCGAAAATCCTTCCTTAAACAGTAGATTGCCATGAATAGCAGCCACTAAAATTGAGGCAGGAAAGGAAGGAATAGGAATGGATTGGACAGGTCAGAAGACAAGACGTGTGTGCTTAATATTTTGATTACCATTGGGATAAATGAGACATTACTCAGAGCCTGGTTGATAGCATGCATCTTTTCTATACAAAACACTAAAAAGAAAAAACTGAATGCAGTTGCTACAACTGTTTATGTCTAACAAGCTATCTGTTGTCAGGATTAAGTGTGGTTTCTGGAAATGGATATTTAAAACCCTCAGTCTGATTGATTTGCAAACTGCCATTTATGAAAACTTCATCCAAAATCGTCATTGATTTCTTCCCTTGAGAAAACTTTTGATGTGACAAGGCATATCCTGCAATGGCTATGCAATTTGTGAATTTTTAGTCATCTCACCAACTTCATTAAAAATTTCTTTTATGAATGCTGTTTTCATGTGCGAGTGGGGCCACCTCAATTGGGAGTCTATGGGAAAGAAATTAGTGTTCCACGCGATAGTGTACTTAGTGTTACACTCTTCTCCATCTCAAAAAATGTGACCATTGCTATATGTTGACAGTCTAGTTTCCTCTTGTGCATCTTCGAGCATGGCCATTGCTGAATATTAACTGCGATTAACCATCAATCACATTGAGAAGTGTACCACTGAATGTTGCTTCAATTTTCCATGGAAATAACTGTACTTATGACCATCACATGTGATGGCACATTGTACCTGACCCCTACCTTAATCCTCAGTTGTTATTTTTTTTATCAGATTTTATTAACCCATGCAGCACAAAGCAAAATTATTTGGCATAATATTTGATAGGAGCTTGACATGGAGGAAACATTATTCTAATCTTAGGAAGAAGTGTACCCAGACACTAAATTTCTTGCTCTGTATTAGAAGCAATAGTTGGTGTGGAGATCATGTAACACATGTAAATTATATCAATTGTATTAGTTCATCACTTTCTCTCACTATTGCATTTTTACACTGTGCTCAGAATTAGATTGAAGAACTTCAGCAGTGCCCATATATGCACTGGCCATCTGGAGCACTTGGTAATGAATGGTGAGTGGGTGCCTGTTCGAAATGAATAGATGAAATTTTACATGTCTCAGGCATTGTGTAAGTTATGTTGGGTGTGTTCATAGTCACCAGAGGATCATCAATGTGTAAGATAATTTATTAATTCAAAGCTGACACCACTGTTAAATTGTGCCTTTCCAACAGAGTAAATTGCCTTTATTTTTCATGCAATATATGGCAAAAGTTTATTTTAGATTCGACAAATTTCAAGATTTTTCTATTTTAACCATGTGAACTGAAATTATTTTTATGCAAAATATATTGGCAAATAAAAATAATAAAAACTAGGAGAAGCAGGAATGTCTCTGTAAATTGGTATCAATGAATCACTGCTAAAATATAATTCAAAAATGTTTCTTTTAAAATGAAAAAACCTCAAAAATGTTCTGCAATATACTTTGCAAAGGAAGATGGAATACCAAGCAAATAATGAAAGATGCAGTACTTCAAATTTCAAATGTCAAAACGGTTGATTGTCTGAACTTGAGTCAGGAGTGGCATGAACTGACCCTTGTATATAATACCAAATTGTGCATCAATTACCATTGTGTCCATAGGGAATTTAAATATTCTCCATAGTTGAGCAGTTGTCTCATTGTCTTTGACTAACATGCTCTCTCCTTTGCTGTATTTGACTGAGTGCTCTAATGGTAACATGTAAATCTGTATCTGCTATTGGATTGCATCTGATATATTTTTTTAACTTTATTTCGCAGGCCCGTGAACACTTGCAAAATATCAGCCAGAGGCTGCAAGGGTATGTCAGCACTAAGGGAGGGAAATTTAGTTTACCTTTATCTACTGAAGGTCAAGTGGAAAAATTGATAACAGAAGCAACAAGCATTGACAATCTCTGCCAGATGTATATAGGATGGGGAGCATATCTATAGTAACTTATTGTAATTTTATATTAGTCCAATTTTCCAAAAGGGAAATAAATGAACATATTTATCAACTTACGAACTCTGTAAAAATCTAATTAAATACTTTTTAATTTGTTAAATTTATTTTCATTATCATTTCTGCACTCAATACCTTCAAAGGACTATATGGTTTAGTGTAACCTCTAATGCTATGAGATGTTTTTCTCTTTTCTAAGAGAGAAAAGAATATAGATATTTGTTTATGATGCTTAGGAGTCATATTTTATTTAAGTTTTCACTTAATTGGTTTATTGTGGTAAACACCTACGAGGTCTGTTCAAAAGGTATCGCGAATTTTGAATTTACGCCGGTTACGTGTATTTCATTTTCGATTTTTTTGTGGCTTTATGTTGGTACTTATGTCTTTCAATTATGCCGAAAGGTTCCGTAGCAAATTTTGTGTGAAAAACGAAATTAAGTGCGCGGGCGTATTCCGAATGTTGGCTGTGGCATATGGAAAGGCTACCTTGGACCGAAGAAACGTTTATCGGTGGTATAAAATGTGCTCAGAGGGCCGGGAAGATGTGAAGGACGAAGAGCGTGTCGGTCGCCCGAGCACGTCAACGACAGACGAAAAGATTGATGAAGAGAAGAAAATAGTATTGGCCAATCGTCGAATCACCGTTAGAGAAGTTGCTGAGGACCTAAACATATCGATTGGCTCGTGTCATTCGATTTTTACCAATGAATTGGGCATGACACGGGTCGCCGCGAAATTCCTACCAAAATTGTTTAATTTCGACCAAAAACAGCAGCGCATTAGCATTAGTAATGAGGTTTTGGACTCTGTCCGCGACGACCCAAATTTGCTCCAGAGGGTCATAGCCCGTGACGAATAATGGGTCTATGGTTATGACGTGGAAACTCCCTTAGTCCCAATGGAAGCTGCAGCACGAGCCAAGGCCGAAAAAGCGCGCCAAGTTCGGTCGAATGTGAAAGTTTTTCTTGCAGTTTTGTTCGATTGCAGGGGCGTGGTGCACCATGAGTTGTTGCCACAGGGTAGAACGGTAAATAAGGAATATTACCTGCAAGTCATGCGCAATTGCGCGAAGCAATCCGCCACGAACGCCCGAATTTGTGGAAGAACAGAAATTGGCTTTTGCACCACGGCAGTACCCCTGCTTACACGTCGTTACTTGTGCACGAGTTTTGGCTATAAACAATAAACTAATGATGCTTCAGCCACCGTATTCCCCATGTTTGGCACCCAGTGACTTTTTCTTTTTCCCGAAACTGAAGAGGCCCATGAAAAGACGACTTCTACGCTACGACTGACGAGAAAAAAGACTGAATCGAAGGAGCTGAACAAGATCACAAAAAATGATTTTTTGAAGTGCTTCGAGGTTTGGAATAAAAGTTGGCACACGTGTCTATCAATATATCAATATCTAATGGGGATTACTTTGAGGGGGACCAAATAGATATTCATGAATAAATAAATAAATTTTGAAAAAACTCAAGTCGCGGTACTTTTTGAACATATTTGTCATATTTGTCAGTGATGCCTTCAGGATGAGCCACGTCCATCGTATGAGGTGTCATCTAAGGACCCTGCCGTGCAATATTTTAATAAAAATAATCTATATAGTACAATGAGGCCTTGGTCCCTTTTGAGCTACTCCACTTGGGACCTCACACGCATTGAACAAATACATGGGACTGGAATGAAAAGACGAATGAACACCTTAGTGTGGAGTCTGCCGAGGTCGAACGTCAGGATGATGGAGGTGGTATTTACTACTTCACCGTTTCGCTGGGCTTGTGTGTGAGCGTCTGGCAATTCGTCACACATTGAGAGGCTATTTATTTTGCTATTTCCTCGACTTCCGCATGCATTTCATTATAGTTAATTACGAATCACCGACCTTATCAGACCGAGATATTTTGGCCACAGCCTGTAATGGTACAGCGGCCCTTATTGATGTTTTTTGCTGGAGGAACACTTGGACGTATTTTTAATTGTCCACGGAACGCCAATTCCATTATATAACATTTTCTAAAACTTTATCGAATTGAAAAGTGTCCCGCGAATCGGTTTTCGTGGTAAAATGTTAAGAGATAGCCTCTCGTAAACGGCATATATTGCAAACTGCGGATCGGGCATTTTAAGTGAAGCTTATTTAGAGCGCCTTCATTATCATAGAAAAGCTAGTGTTATGTTTCTCATGAAGCGCATGGAATTTTTACTCTAAAGGCAATTCGCTTGTTCCCTAGTGATGCGTTATTTGGCCCAAAACGATTCATAAACTGCGCCCGTGCTACTAATGAAATATCGGTAGAAGTTACCCAAGAGATATCTTCTACGTGGGTAAGTTCCTAGCCTGGGCAATATTGAATGTCGAATGAGTATTGCCCTTCTACAAAAAACTAAAATCGATAAGTGCAGCCATAAATTTACAGCCTGTGACCAAAATATCTCGGTCTAATAAGGTTGGGGGAGAGAGAATCATAATGTCGCCTGCAATCCCGACCTATTGCTAAGGGACCTGAGAGAGCGCGAGAGGCTTAATAAGGTGTGCCCCTTCCTCAGTCGCAAGGTATTGTCCGCTGCTGATCCAGGAGAACTAGCCTTCCGAGAAATTTTCTAATGGCACACTACTGTTGAACCTGCTAAGAAAATAGAGCAAAAAACCACTTGGGATGGGAACGTTCCATTATACCCCGTCTCTCAGGAGGTGTACCACACCTTGAACACTTGTGGGGGAATCATAATTAATTATGATGTCGGCTTAAAACCTTAAATCGGCTTTTTTCAGTCTTTCAAATACTTCTCAAAGGTATGTTATGTGCTCTTCCCAGGTTACTTCATACCTTAATATGTCATTCTGATAGACCAAATCATCCTTCGTGTGTCCATGAAAGGCAGTTGGCATTACTCACAAGAAAGTTCGCCAAACGAAAACTCATCCGAAAAAAATGAAAATTCCTCTAGTGTGCTCAATGCAGGGTACTATGTGTCGTTTTCTTCCATCTCCACCCGCCTTTAGCCTCTACATAAATCCCCTGAGAGAAAGAAAACGGCACCACCTTTCTGGCCAAATCCTTCATCCATGTTAGGTATTGGGAAAACATCTAAACATCTTTCGTAATACATTTACATAATACTCCGCAAGATGCCGCAAGGGCGTGTGGCGGGGGGTTTTAGGTCACCAACCGTAAAAAGGAACAATACCACATGCAAAACAACATGGAAAATTACACCCACAGCAGCGCACACACTCATGCAAAAATCCCTTTATCCAACACTCATACAAACACAATATACCACAAACCAACAAATAACTGTACCCCAGGATGCAGCACGAAAGCTATCCAACAACACTCAAGCCAGGAAACAACAAGCAAGAATGCGAAACTCCACCACCACATGAACATCCCACACAAAACACTCAACCCCCCGTGGAGAGGGACGAGGGATTGATAGGGAGACTTAAAAACAGACGAACAGAACACTAATGAGGTCATTCGGAAAGAATGGGTTAAGATAACAAAACACGCGAGGTTATTGGAAGAGCATGCATTAAAGGAGAACTAATTATTCCCTAGACGCTGAGGGTGACAAGTGGGATTTTTGCTATCTGTAACCCTGCAGTTACTATCCCCTATTGTCCGTGGGAAGGAGTCCTTGAGCCTGCTAGTTCTGGCATCTATTTCCCGAATTTTATATGCATGATTCAAGCGACCAATGTATGTTGGAATGCGAATTTGCAAGATCTCGGTGCTGAAACATGCGGAGCTGAATATATTTCGTAATTTCAATCTTGTGTTGAATCGTCTCTTCCCTAATGATTCCCACCCCAACTCCATAAGCATTTCAGTGACGCTTTTCGTTTTATCGTAAGAATTTTTAACAAAACGGGCTGCCCTGCGTTGAACCTTCTCAATTTCCCGAAAGAGTCCTCCACTCGGATCCCATACGCTACAAGCGTACTCTAAATGAGGCCTTACAAGAACGTGGTAACGACGTTACTTGACCTTGGAGTCATTCCTGCCGACAATCCGTCCAATAAATTCCAATTTTTTATATGCTTGACCGCAGACTTTACGTATGTGAGTCCCCCAAGTTAAGTCTTTAGTGAATGTAACACCTAGGTATTTTACCGTATCAACTACTGCTAGGTCAACTCCAGCTAATTTGTAAACAAATGCCGTTGATCTTTTAAAGAAATTCACTACCGAACATTTATTAAGATTTAATGACAATCCCAATTTAGAAAACCATTTAGTAATGCAATCTAAATCCTTCGATAGAATAAAACGATCCTCATCTCCAGATATCTCCCCATAAATCACCGTGTCATCCGCGAACATCCTGATCATACTTTTAACTTCGTGGTTCGAATCGTCAACAAAAATCAAGAAAAGCAACAAATACTGTTCAGCGCTTAGTATTCAAAGCACGAACTGCTCTATTTTCGTTCGTATTATATATTCCCTGTATATACAGGGTCGCACCCAAAAGTGGTAGGACTGATTTTCTCTGGCGCGAACGGAATGGTGGAGGCGGGTCTGCCTGGTAGGGTAAGGTGGAGGGGGCTCTTAGCAACAGACCGACACCAACCTCAGTTGCCTGCGGGCTGTCGTTGAGTGAGGATACCGTTTTTAGTGAAGCAAGTTTTTTGTCCGCGTCGAAAAACATAATGAATCTGAATTTAGGGCAACGTTATTCCGTGAAGTTTTGTGCGAAACTCGGGAAGACGGCAACTGAGACCCTCGATATGATCAAGCAGGCTTATGGGGACACTGCCTTAAGCCGTTCCACAGTATTTGAGTGGCACAAGTTGTTTAAAGAGGGTAGGGAGCTTGTTGAAGACGACCATCGCTCCGGACGGCCGTCGACGGCAAGAACCGACACGAATGTGGACAGAGTGAGGACACTGCTGAACACAGACCGACGCTTAACCAGTGAAGAAATTGCAGACCAGTTGGGTCTGTCTGCATCCAACGTCCAACGCATTATTTCACAGGATTTGGCCATACGCAAGGTGTGCGCCAAGATGGTGCCGAAAATTCTGAGTGTCGACCAACAGGCAACGCGTGTGCGCATTTCCGAAGAAGTGTTAGCCAATTTGCACCGAGATGAAAATTGTTTGGACAATGTGATAACTGGTGATGAAGCATGGGTTTTTCAATATGACCCCGAAACGAAAAGATAATCCGCGGAATGGCACACTTCCGCGTCCCCACGTCCAAAAAAGGCTCGCATGAGCGAACCAAAAATCAAAACGATGTTGATTGTGTTTTTCGACCGTCATGGAGTGGTTCACAAGGAGTTTGTCCCACCAGGTGGGTGCGAATGTACTTCTCCCGGTAATTTCATTTCTGTGTGAAAATGTCTCTATTTTATGCTCAAAAAGTTATCCAATAATGGGGCATCAAAGCAACATTATTCACCCTCGAAATTGACGGCAGTATAATCAATTCGTCGCATTCAGAAGGGATGGGTTCCCTTCTGACCCCCCCTTCATATCCCGAGAAAGTTAGCAAAATAATAATATTTTAGATAGTAATCGTATAATTAACCTGTTGTAACAATTAATTATACATACTAATTTTGATATGACCATTTATGTATGTTTCCGATTTCTTCATTAGTACCAAGGTTGTATTCGATTGTTTCTGGCTCAAATTGGTGGAGGTTCATTTTCATGGAATGAAGAACAATGTATTTGTCGTATTTTCTACTGTTCTTGGAATACTGGCAAAATATATTGTGTTCTTCATTCCATGACAAAGGATGAAATTAGTTTCTTTCTAGGTAATAATGGGTGAGTAATCTCCGCCATCGTTGAAGTACCCCATGCTCCGAATATCAACCTACCTGCCTTACAATCGTCCGCAGCACTTGGTACAGTTTCCCGGATGAGGTTTTGGAGTGACCTTTTGGTAGATGACCACGTGTACCAGAGTGCGAGGAAATAGTAATGCGCATCACCAAATATCCTCGAAGTTCTCTGAGCGGACAGACCTGGAGGCAGTTGCCGTCCATTTAAGTATCGTAATAATGTTTTTGTGGCATCTATTGACCACCTGACGCCAGAAGTGGGTCTGGAGAGCTGGAAGACTTCAGAAAACAAATTCCAAATCTTTAGATATTCGCAGGAGACTTTAACGCCCGCAAAATCTAATGGGTTCCGACCGTGGGTGGAAATAGGCATGGTATAGTGTCATGGACAACCTGCACCTTATCTCTCTAGTACTATAGAGATCACGCACACCTCCAAAACCACCAACAAAGACGATCGGAGGACCGGACGTAGGGCGGTCGGAGGATAGCGATGTTTGGTGGGCCCATGTATCGAAGACCCAATCCGGAACAAGCAATCGTATCTTTAGCTTTAAAGCCTTCGTGCTAACCCTGGCAACCTCACCTTTTTGCGGTGCGGGTTCCGACTGTATGACTCCGTGGTGATTGTTGATGCATGGGAACGAATGTTAAATTACCATGGTATAACTTGTCTCTCCATCAAATAAAATTCCCGTCCGGGTACGAGTGGGAAGAATACTACTTTACTCACTTCAATCAGTATCTAGCAGTTAACTGTTTAAAGGAAGGCGAACCACTGAGCAATTTGTCTCCATTCCTAAGAAGACCTTCTATAAGATGAGGTGGCTGCCGTGCTAAAATCTGACAAGAATAACTTCTTAGAGATGATGAAATTCTGATAGAATTGGCAACTATCCAGCAAGCGTAATACGAGGGCGATTCGAAAAGTAAGGTCTCCAATTTTTTTCATGAAAAATCAAAGTTATTATCAACTTTGCGTGCATCGTTGAAAAGGTTGAGCATTTAGCTATTTTTCTACATAGTCGTCTTGACGATCAATCGCTTTTTGCATCCTTGTAAGCAGCTTTTTAATACCGGCGTCGTACCATTCTCCCGCCGCATCACGAAGCCAACTGACGACTGCTTCTCCAATATAAATTCATCACCATTTAGTGGAAGTATACAATGAGAAGTGTATGTACCTGAAAAACATGCGGAAGTGGTGCATGGAGATTTTGATGGCCGGGAAAACGTCCACGATGAGCAGCGGTCGGGGCGGCCGAGTTTGCCGGAATCTACGGTGGGTCCAATTGACGAGATGGTGCGCAATAACCGAAGAATTACCATGCATGAGATAAAGGAAGGCCTTAATGAAGAAAGTGGCTACTTCTCCGTGCAGAATATTGTGTCGGAGGTCCTCAGTTACCACAAGGTGTCTCACCAAAGGAGTGTGTTTGCATCATGACAATGCACGTCCACACCAACATGCACGCGTCACATCAAACGACCACCCTACTCAATCAATTCGACTGGGATATCATCGACCACCCTCCGTACAGCCCGGACGTCGCCCCCAGGGACTACCACTTGTTTCCCGCTCTTAAATAACACCGTGGGTGACAGAAATTCAAGTCAGACGAGGAAGTGCCAGAAGCAGTCGTCAGTTGGCTTCGTTATGCGGCAGGAGAGAGGTTCGACGCCGGTATTAAAAATCTGGTTAAAATGATGCAAAAAGTGATTGATTGTCAAGGCGACTATGTAGAAAAATAGCTAAATGATCAGCCTTTCCTAGGATGTACACAAAGTTGAGAATAAATTTGATTTTTAATGAAAAATATGGGAGACCTTACTTTTCGAATCGCTCTCGTATAATGGAAGTTGGGCTTGCCCCAAGAAATTTCAGTGAGTAAATGAGTGAATTTCAGTGAATTTAAGTGAGTAAGTAAAGTCACACCACATTACTATACCGCGAAGCTGCCCTTTTACCCGATACTCTTCGGGTAAAAGGGCAGCTTCTGTGCGACGAAGAAGACAAAATTAAGAGGGAGATGTCCACTCAAGGAGTCATTGATTTGATGACTCACACGAAAGAGGGGTAGCGAAATTATCAACACCACTTCAACAATATTACATTCCGCCCGAGATGCGCTTTCCGACAAGTTAACCGGCTCCATTACGGCCATTCTTTCCTAATCCCATGCTGTGTTTCTTCAAGTGCCTACAATTCAGTCACACGATGTTAGAGAAAGGTTAAGAATACACTCGAAGAAGAAAATTATTCCTCTGAACTTCTGTGCGTGATTTGTGAGGGTCCGTATGCATTGCAATCTCGTAATTGCCTGAATGTGAAGGAGGAGAAAAGGGACTCGGAAATACGAACGCTGGAATAAATCAGATATTCAGAAACAAGAAAGAAATAAAGTACATTGTACGCTCCCACTTTTTTGCGCTCCTTCTCTTCCTCTCCGTCCATTTCGGTTAATGTGGGTACGACCACTAGTCAGACCGAGTACTCTCAAAAGATCATAGACAGCTAAAAGCAAAGCATCAGCCGAGACGGTCAAGCTAGATATTGTAATAAATCCGGCTAAGAAAAATCACCAATGCGTGTTCTCCTGATTAAAGCCATCCAAAAACCGCTCTCGCGGTTGAGGCTACAAAACGTAAGAAGAAATCATCCGGGCTCCCCGGACTAGCTCAAACAAGCCGACTGAATTCTATGGAGGTTGAAAGTCTTTAGGAGACGGAAATCCTCCTCATGAAACATAAATGGAAAAACACCCCGTTTAGCGCACCTTAAGTATGGATGCACTTCAATTATTAATGTTTTAAGTGTTAAAATTTTCAAATAGTTGTTTGGATTTTATACTACAGTGGGGAAAATGATTTTTATAGGCGTGAGGAGGAGGTGACTATTTAAATCCGGAACTTCAATGAATTTTGTATACGTTTACAAGAAACACTTTTGAAGACGACAGACTTTGAGGGTAAGTTAAAGGAGTTAAGGGATTCTAGATTAAACGAGACCAGTGGGTAGGGCTCTATGAGGAGTAGAACATGCTATTAGGGAGGCCATTTAGCACCTGGAGGTACTAAATGGCCTCCCTAATACGGCAATCAATGGCAAACAAATAGTAGTCATAGATGGGTTGTGCTCGACGGATAGAAATGTAACTTCGGGCGTCCCCAGAGAAGTGTAATAGGGCCTCTTCTGTTCTTAATATACATTAATTACTTAAGCACACACTTTGGTAGCAATCTGAGGTTATTTGCTACCGACAAGGTGGTATACAGGGAAATAAGGAGCCAACTAGATCGCGAGCTACTCTCTAGAGACATAGACACAATCTCGGAATGGTGCCATAAATGGGGATTAACGCTTAATATAGATGAATGCGCAGTTTTGAAATTTCGGAACAAAGGAAGCGGTGAACAAGATATAAACTACAAAATAGAGGGTTCAGTACTGACTACGGCCAATCAAATTAAATATTTGAGGGTTGTTCTAACACCACGACTTTCATGGGGAGCACATGTCAGGACAATATGCGAATCAGCTTTAAGGAAACTCGGCTTCATAAAACCGGTGGTGGGGAAATGTAATGAAAAAGTTATAGAGGCGTTATTTTGCTCTAGTTAGACCTCATTTGGAATATGCCGCGAGTATTTAGGATCCTTGGGAGAAAATTTGGCAAAAAGAATTAGATAAAGTCCAGAGAAAATCTGCTAGATTCGTTAAAAATTGCCATGATAAGAATACAAGTGTGACAGGTCTCTTAGGGGATTTAGGCTGGGAATCACTTGAAGTGCGGAGAGAACAAGCGAGGCTGACTTTTAGAAAGGTTCAGAACAAACGAGTTAAACTATGACACCGAAGGAATTATATTGGCCCCACACTACTTGGGTAGATCAGACCACAAAGATAAAATAAGAGAGATTGATTCCAGTACAGATAGATACAAATACTCATTCTTTCCCCGAACAATCACAAATCATAATAGCAAGAAACCGAAGTCACTTTAGAAATATTAAAAATATTGAATTTACAAGTCGGAACAAAATTAAACATTGCAAAGATGTTACGTATACTTTCAGGTGCATGTGTATGTTAGTTGGTAGTTTGAGTGTTTGCATGTGTGTGGGGTGTAAGTGTTCATGCATGAATGTATGCCATGTTTTTTTGTGGCTGCATGAATTTATGGTTTTTGCATGCGGTTTTTTTCTTTTCTAAATTACGGGTGGTGTCCTAACACCCCTCGCAACTCGCCCTTGCGGCGGCATGCGGGATATTAAGTAGATGTACATGTAGGTCAAATCGAGGTATTCTTCTCAGTTTATGTCTCTGAGAAGATACTCGAGGGTAATGTTTAGGTTTTATTCCTTTTTATCTTCCCCGGTTGCCTATTTAAATCTCTCAGATTTTATTCATGACTTTTTGAGACCATTTATACTAATTATTGATTTTAATGCTCATGATCCTGATGAGTTTAACTGTTCCTTCCTTAGATTTGACGAATTAAGCAAAACCAGGAGTGTCGAGGATACTTGGAATAATTTTCTTGCAATACCACGTTCATTAATACAGAGATTCATACCTAGTAATTATATTAGAGAGAATAAGCAACCCCGTTGGTACAACTCTGAAGTACGGAAATCAATGACACGGCAAAGGGTGTGCTATGCCAGAATGAAAAAGGTGGTCAAAGATTCCTCCCCTGATAAAATCAACCAAACCATACAGGATTACAAAGCATCTAGGTCCATTGCCAAGAAGGCCTTCCGGAAGGCGCTAGCGGAATTCAAAAGGAAAAAATTAGGTGAACATTTAAACGATAACCCAAAGATGTTTTGGTCCTTCGTCAGGGAAGTGAAGGGAAAAAAGGCCACCGTAAAGTCATTAAATAACGAAAAGGGAGATAAAGTAACAAGTAGTTTAGATAACGCCAACAGATTAAACTCATTCTTCCAAAGTGTTTTCAATACATGCTCCCAGAATATACCAGAGTTATTCCTGGGTAAAGCAAATACGAGAAATATGCGGTGGTGCTAATAAAAAATTGGGATTTGTGAAAAGAGTGCTCGGTAAATGCGACAAAAAAGTGAAGGAACAATGGTTTCTTGCCCTAGTCAGGCCCCACCTAGAGTTTGGTGCCAGTATATGGGATCATCAAGAGATAAATTTGATTTCGGCATTAGATCGAGTTCAGCGGAGGGGGGCTGGATTTTTCAGACGTTGTTATGACCAATGCAATTGCGTAAGTACTTTATTGGAAAATTTAGGCTGGGATTCCCTTACACAGCGGCGTTTACAATATAGATTAAACTTATTTTAAGCATTCAAAGATGGGTCCTTTTCCGATGACATCAAGAACATAATACGAACCCCAACGTATTACGGGCGGAGGGATCACTAATGTAAGATTAGAGAGATTGACTGCAAGACTGACAGGTTTAAATGGTCAATTTTTCCAAGAACAATAAGAGACCAGAATGATTGTAATCAAAATCCCCCAGGAGCCGGCTCGACATAATAAGTATTAACCTACAAGGTAGCGACTGTGCATGGTTATACTAGGATTTTATATATATATTTTTAAGATTCGACCCACCTTTCCCCATCCATTTGAAAAACCCTAACCCCCTCATCTCCTAGTGCTGCACCCCCTGCCACACACCTTTTTGGTGGCTCGCAGAGTATTGATGTAGATGTAGATGATCCACTCTAGGAAAGTTGTAGGGTTCATAGAAACACGAGAGAGCGAATTTTATGCAATTTTATGAAAGATTTTAACCTTTGTTTTACTGAATAACAGGGAGAATACCCATTTTAACTGATACGAGTAAATGAAACAGTTTCTGGCATCACTTGGTGGAAATTCTTCATATTGAAATTAAATTTAAAATACTTCGCCTTGCCAAATAAAACACTTTTATTACGACCTAGGGTTCGTTATGGTATAACATCATCAGGTCAACCTGATGATGTTATACCATAACGAAACCTAGGTCGTAATCAAAGTGTTTTATGTGGAAAGGCGAAGTATTTTAAATTTAATTTCGATTCAATGAGTCTTTCCTTGCATTGACCTCCGTATTTGTTCGAGTATTATAATGACTAAAACCAACATGTCCTTGCGTCCTCTTTCTGACGGTTGCGAGTCAAGGGTCGAAAGATCGGGAATCAGGTTAAGATAGTTTCCTGAATGGATTTCGCTTCAAATGCCACCATAGAACACCTACCTCACAAATAGGGAGCAAGGGTAGAAGTATCTCGGGCTTCCCTCTGGAGTACAGCATATCCGGATTAAAGGCGGACGATCGGGTGGTAGTAAACGTATTTCCCCGGATATAACTGAGGTTTTTGGCCAGCAGTGACATTAATTAAGACGCGGCTTTCAGAGCCACGTAACAGCATCCAGAGAAGACCGTTATTGATCTCCTCGAGAAGCGTGAATGTTCCAAACTCAGGGGATTGAAGTCCCCCTTTGAAGATTCTCGCATCACCTGCCCATGAATAGTTGCTATCCACAATACCTTCCTTATTAGTATATCTCTGAGGTGGCATTTTTGGAAGTCCTACATATCCTTATTCAAGTACGGTTCGAGGGTTTTTTATCTTGACGAGAATCTGCAGTTATTATAGTTCCGGAACCGATAAAGCATAAGACAATTCCCAATAATTATCCCCCATTTCTATTCCCAGCTACTTGGGCAAAGAGATGTGGAAACTGGAGAGTTAACGACTCACTTGGCGGTTGGAGCGCCGAAACCTTTGCAATATTCGATACGGATTTAGAATACATGTTTGTCATTCGACAACGAAACATCTACTCAGGGATGATAATTTAATCCAGGATGCCTTCCTCCTTCGTCAACATATCCTAGTTGTCTTCTTTGATTTAGAGATTGCCTTGGACACAGTGTGGCGATGGAGCATACAAAAAAAACCTAGCGCGAGTGGGGATTTAGAGGGAAACTACCCATTTCTATAAATATTTTTAACCATGCGTGTTTTTTAAGTTCTAATCGGGAGATATCGCTCTGAATTCTACAGTAAAATTAATTTGAAAAAATATTATTTTTCAGGGTTCGGTTTTAGGCGTAACTGTTTGCAATCGCAATCAACGACTTTTTATGAAGTTTTATTGGGTTTTCCACCGGGTCAGGGGTTCCATGTTGGCCGACGTTTCGAAGCATCGTCCTCAGGGCAGATGAATGAAACGTCGGCCAACATGAGCATAGAACATCAGCTTCGTAGTATCAAAGCTAACAAAACACCGATCTCTTGTAAAATATTTGAACGCAATATTGTCAGTAACATTATAAGATTTTTCGATAGCAGGAAGATGCCAAGCCACAACCAGCATGGATTTAGGAAGAGTATATCTTGCGAAACACAATTGGCTCTTTTTATTAACGATATACTTAGATCGGGAGAAAACAACACACTAGTTGATGCAGTATTTCTGGATTTAAGGAAATCCTTCGATAAAGTCCCACACAATAAATTGTTATACAAACTTAAATTCTATGGTATCCAAGAGAAAAAATAAATTAGGCTAGAGACTTTTTGTTAAATCGCAAACAAATAGCAGTTATCGATGGGTTGTGCTCAACGTAAAAAGTAACTTCGGGCGTCTCCTAGGGAAGTGTAATAGGGCCGCTTCTATTCTTAATCCACGGTGACTCAAGCACGTACGTTAGTGGCCACCTCAGATTATTTGCTGACGACTCGGTCGTACACAGGGAAATAAGGGGCCCATCAGATTGCGAGGCTCGAGAGACTTCGACACAATATTGGATTGTCGCAAGGAATGGGGATCGGTACTTAACATAGGTAAATACACAGTTTTGAAATTTTACAACTAAGGACTGGCGAGCAGGACTAATCATGAAATAGAGGGTTCATTGGTAAAGTTAAACTTTTGGAGGTAGTTCCAACAACACGCCTTTCGTGGGGAGCACATACATGGTACAATATGCGGACCTACTGTAAAGAAACTGGGCTTCATTAAACGAGTGGTGGGGAAATGTAATGATAAAGTAAAATAGATGTGTTATTTCACTCTAGTTAGCCCTCATTTGGAATATGCCGCAAGTAATTGGGATCCTAGGGAAAAAAGTTGGCAAAAAAGATGTTAATAAGGTCCAGAGAAAATTTGCTAGATTCGTGAAAAATTGTTACGATACGAAGACGAGTGTGTTTGTGGGAATTAGGCTGGGAGCCACTTGAGATGGGAAGAGAACAAGCGAGACTGAGACTTTAAGAAAGGCTCACAACAAACTTGTTCAACAATGACACTAAAGGAATTATTATGGCCCCACACTACTTTGGTAGATCAGACTACAAAGATAAGATAAGGGAGATATATTCCAGTACAGATAGATATAACAACTCGGTCTTTCCCTGGACAATCAGGAATCAGAATAGTAAGAAACCAGAGTCAGTATAGAAATATTAAAGACATTCACTTTACAAGTCAGGATAAGATTAAACGTTGCGTAGACGTAAGGTGTATTCGTAGGTGCATGTGTATGCTAGTTGATAGTATATGTATTTACATGCGCGTAAGTTACGAAAGTTTTTGCATGAATATATACGCCTTTATGGGTGTAGAATGGCATGGATATGTGGGTTTTGAATGTGGTTTTATTCTCTTTTACGAGTGGTGACAAAACTCCCCCGCCACACGCCCTTGCGGCGGCTTGCGAGGACGATGTATATGTACACTGCCATGCGAGACCGCAGTGAAGAGCTGAGATGGAAATTGACCGATCGTTATCAGGAATCATTTTGCCTCGAAAATGGGGATGACAACAATGGGAAGCATACTTTGCGAAACATCAGTCAATAAATACTCTAAAGGCTAACGACCTGCCAAACTACCTTGTGGCGGCTAGAAGGATTACATTTTTTGTGATGTATTTTACGTATGACAGTTACGGAGGAAAGCCTACTTGATTAACATTAGTAAGACTTGGGTTCTCAGCCGGCTGAGACGTTTCCCCACTGCTAAGATATTTTTGTAAACGTAATTGCGGGCACATCGGTGGAGAAATTTAAACACGTGACATATACGGGGTCAAGAGGTGGCCGCATTGCGTATCGGCCCAACCGAGTACGTCTTTGAATGCTCGAAAATTGGTGCTATATTGGGAGAGGAAATATGTGAAAGGCACAGTCGGAGGTAAGGTTCGCTGGTGGAGAGGGAAGAGGGGAAGCCAGATTGGGTGGAGATTAGCCGGTCTTCATTTAGGGCGTGCGGTTTGGGAGCTCGTCATTTCCCGCTCGACTCACGAGAACTCGAGCCGCGGCTATCGTTCACTCTCGCCATGACTTTTCATTATGTGCAAATGGTGAATGATTCGCATTAGCTGTCCTGCCTCTTCTCCGTCACGGAAAAATTTCTAGGCAACGCGATTAAAGATTAATTCTGTCCAAGTGGAAATCTCCTAATTTTCAAGTGAGCTAGTACATATTCATCCTATTAATTCCCACGAAAAATTTAGATGCACGCAAAATAAAACTTAATGTCGAAAATGTTAGCAAAATTCAAAGTCAGAGGGGAGAATGCCATTTAGAAATGACAAGTATTAAAAGAGCACGGAGGGATTAATCGACGAGGGGTTCGCTATAAGGGTGGGCGAGTGTTCCATCGGGAACAAAAAGAGATCTTTTAGACTGACTGAGCGCAGGCAGCAAAATCAAAGGGCGGTTATTCGTAAGCGGGGCCGATTGCTTTGGGGAATGGTCTACATTAGGATTTCATTTTCGCGAAAAATATCTGGTTCAGTTGGCGAAAAAAAATTGTGACTCTCCAGGGCCGATTGTTTAAATTATGAGCTTCTTTAATTCACAGAGTGAATTCTCAATGTCCACACAAAAGAAATAGGTAAGAAACGGCATGTTTTGTGTGCTCCAGTTGCCTGAATTGGATCTACATGCTGCTGAATGACATTACTATGATTCAGAGGTTCAGCCTACACTAACACGTTTCCAGTGATGTCTGCGGAAGAATATTATCAGATAGCACGAAAAAATATGACTCGATTGGTGAGATATTCCTGAGCTGGTGTGGATTATTTATTAATTCACTTTTATTTTTAACACGTAAAGGTGCCCTCCAAAATTATGTTGCGATGAAAATGTGCGGAGTAAGAAAATGCAAAGCATTGTAAATGAATATTCACAAACCGCAGTTATCAACCCGAAAGCCGGTTTGATGTATTTGGTTAGAGCTTAATCTAGTACGATAAGCGGAACGGCGTGTGAAATTCATACAACAGTGCAGGGGACCAGTTCCTTTCCCTGTTCTTCCTATGGTTTCCCAGGAAGATTTGGTACCCAAAAAATCATACTTATATAAACATATGTATATAATTATATATATATATATAGATATATACCGTATATATAAATATAATTATATTCGTTTAAATGAATATACTTTGTAACTTCCACACAATTTTTATTCGTACCACCGGTTTCAACGCAACGGCGTCATCATCAGGTACCTAAAAATTGACGAATAAAATTGTGTGGAAGTTACAAAGTATATTCATTTAAACGAACATGAACCTCCACAAAGTTGAGCCCGAGACCATAGAATTCATAATTATATACATATATATATACTGTATATATAATTATATATATATATATATACATATGCTCACAAACATACGTATACACATATTTATGCACGCGCGAATATCATTAATCGAAAAAGTATTTAGTAAGCCCATAATTAACAATCCAAAATAATTTTTGATTTTGCATTTGTTTCATACCATGAATTAATTCTATTTCTAAAATTCATATCCAAGTAGTCAAAAAAGTCGAGACTTAAAATCACTGCCAAGGTTGAGTTGGCGTCTCTCCTGGATCTAGGGGGTGTCGACACTATATATTATGCACCGCCCGAAGCTGAAGGCGCTATAAGTGTATTATGGCTGCGTATAATAAGTCTTGGAGATACGCAAATTTTAACTAGTCCATCAAGGCTTGAGGATTTGGGCTTTAGTAGTCCTTTCTTTGCAACGGAATTAAGGTTAGGTAGGTTAGATTATCGTTTAGCAGCTGCAGCCATGGGATGTATTTCTTCTCTGAATATCATCAACAGAGTTTTCTCTTCTCTTGTCGCCCCTGAAATATGTTCCTTGAGAAAATTCACGCATTGAATGAATGCTACTCCAATGTCCGTCGGCCTATCTTCTTCGCTTGCCATGTGTATATTGCGTCAAGTGGTCCACCCCAAAACTGTCAATGCCATCGTCGCAAGATGAAAACCCGCTTTCTGCCTTGAATTGAGTGCCAATACTGAGATACTCCGTGTCTCTGTATCGCAGCATTTTCCTCCTGACCATTCTCCCGAGTGACGTTTTATAATCCAGCAATAATAGAAATATACAATATAATTGTTATAGTTAATTTAACAGTTAAAGTATATTTTGGATGGACAAAACTGCCAAATAAATATCATGTCTCTCCTAACAATTCAAAACCCAACGTCCTACTTTACAACAAGCCCTTCTTCATCTACGGAAATGTATACCCCTGCCTTACTTCTCTTTCTGACACAGCCCATCCGGACTCTCCGTCCCCACTAGCAGTCTGAGAAATTTACAGGTTGCGGATTAGTCTCGTATACCTCCAATATATTTCTATGTTCTGTAATATAATCATTAGTTTTTCCCAATTCACCATCAAACGCCTTTTCGAAATCTTGGAAAGGTGCAAATACACCCAGATTGTATCCTATGCTCCCCTCGTTTAGTGATCTCATTACTGCAATGGCATCACGCGTGCCTCTCCCCTTCCTTAACCCAAACTGATCATCCTCTACGTAATCATGTGCCCTGCTCTCCATCCTCTTGTTGATGATCCTGAGAACAACTTTAGCTGCGTGCCAAGACAAAGTAATTGTTCTGCAGTCCTCACATGATGTAGTCTTTACATTTTGTAGGTAGTTGGCTTGCCTGCCAACAATCTACAAAATATTTATTATCGTGGAGTGCTCATGATCCATATTTCCTGCTTCATTTGGATTTCTCCCCTACAATCCGGTGTTTTTTCCCCTACGTTCGTTTTCCTCTCTGTCCACTTAACCTTCTCCATCCTTCTCCAGAGCCACATTTCAAAAGTCTACAATCTACGCCTATCATCTTGCTTTAATGGCCATATTTCCTCCCCGTACCGTACAAAACATAACCAGAAATTTTACAGAAATATATTTAAAACTTAAGAAACACTTATTTTTGATGATACATTTAGTGTGTAATCACCTCTTCCACACACCCTAGCGGTGGCGGGCAGTTACGATGTAGATGGATGGAAGCTGAGGATGCCCAGCGGCGCCACCTGGAACCGGACGCAGGCTCTCCGATCAGCAGCCCAGAGGTCTAGCCACGGGACTACCGCGCCCCTGAATTTAGAAATTATTTCGAAAGTAATTATTTCACTTGAGCTTAACAACACTGAAAATTTTATCCAAATATGAGAACATGCATAGCAACGACATTTAGGAACTAACTAAAAGAGGAAAAGCACGCATATTTTAAAACATTTGGTTTTTAATTGCGCATATCGGAGCAGGTCAATTCAAGCACTTGGGTGTTAAGCAGGCATGAAACCTGTATGGGGAAACCAGATTTTCGGAGGATACGTGTATATTTCATTACAATGAATGAATTGAAATTTAATGAAAAGGTAAAAAAGTGTTTTTACATAGTTTAAGTTAGGCCGCATTTGGTATATGCGGGAATTATTTTTGATGAGTTTTAGAAAACGTGAATGAAGGAATAGGATAAGCTAAAGAGCAAATTCGCCAGCTTTGTTATAATATCCTACGAGTGGAGGGTAAGGATGACAGGTGTATTGGATTACATAGTTTTCAGAGCCCGTTGATTGATGAAGATAACCGGCAAGACTTAGAATTTCGGGAAGAAAACGTGCACCTGAGTTTTCTTTCAAGACCGAGTAAATCATTATTCCTTCAAATTATAATATGAGATTCGACAATAGGGATAAAATAAGAGAGTGAGCCACCGGTAACGACAGATTCGAGTACTCTTTCCTTCCTCGCATTGTATACACAATCGAAGCAAAATTGAACCTAACCTAACGATTATGTTATGAAAAACTCAAGAGTTTATAATTTAGTCGGGCGCCAATTATAATATGATGCATATAGGAACGTATTTGTGTGTGTACACACTCTTTTAAAACGCATGACGAATGTATCAGCTCGTATTTAACCTCAATGACTGGAACTCAACCACACGTCATTGAGGCGGCTAACTGCGTATTGTGTAGATTTGCGCAAGGATTCCGCAAGTCCGCTCTGTTGCATCTATCTAGGGATATGAACCATTTCACTCAATGATGAGTTTTAATATTAATATTTGACATTCCGTTGGATGTATTCTTCATGTATTCATGAACTTCGTTCATGCCTTCTGCCATAAAATCGGTCAAGCCGTTGTTTTCCGTCTAGAGGAGTCCGAACTCCAGGGTGCTAATGGAAAATTCGATATTACTTCCGGGGCACACGTTTGGTACCCTTGACGAAATATACGCCGTGATGAAAAACACACGGATTATGTCTCTAATTATAAAAAGTATAAGGTTATTTATGTTTACTAGATATTTAGAGTGAATGCTAATAATATTTCGAAAAATCTTTTCGAATCCAAAAGATAAAACTTCACCGAATCCTGAAGAACTTAATCGAATCCAAAAACGTTTTGGCCCTATTATAACGAAGTTCAAGGAAATAAGTCAACAGTTAACTCACTCAAAAATGATTAAGGCAAAAGAGTAACTGAACTTTCGAAAGGAACAGATCATTGGATTCCTTATTTCAACGCGAATTTTCCCAGTTCTCACCGAGTGTCACCTATGGCTAACCTCCCGCCACCCGATGCCTGAAATGGAAATTTCATGTAGCGGAATAGAACGCCGCTTAAAAGCATTAACCCAAATAAATCCTTCAAATTCAATCAACTACTATCTGGGATATTTAAGAGCCTAACGTCGGAAATAGCTCCGTTTCGATTGTAGAAACGTACCCTGCTGTAACCAGCACAGGTTCAGGAAAAACAAATGACGCGAAACACAGCTGGGTCTTTTTATTATGCTATCCTGGAATCGGTGGAAGGGAATACCCAAATGGATACTATATTTTTAGATTTCGAGAAAGGCTTTGACAAGGTCCATCCTTAGGAATTGATATAAGAACTGCGATATTATGATGGCAGTGAGAAAGTAACCAACAGGGTAAGGGAATTCTTATCTACCTCTAAACAAAACGTAGTCGTCCATGGGTTGAGATCAATAGAGGAAGACGTAACTGCAGAGGTGTCGCTGGGAAGTTCATAAGACACTCAATATTATTGGTGTAAATCAACTCTTAAGCTCCCACGTTATGGGCCCTAGATTATTTACAAACAATAGACCGGTGTACAGAGAGTGAAGAACGCCACCAGATTGTGTTCTTCTCTTCAAAGATTTAGACCAGATTCCGGAGTGGTGTGAAGAATTGGGGCAATAATTAAATATCAGCTAATTAACAGAACTGAAATTTTGGAATAAAATAAAAGATAGTTCGCAAATTATAAAACAAATGGAATCGAGTTAAGCATTTCAGAACAGGAAAAATAATTTTATGCTAAATTGACATTGAAACTTGCATGGGATTGACACTCACGGAAGAATATGCCGGTTGGCCTTGAAGAAGTTAGGTTCCATTCGGCGGATCGTAACAAAATGTAACAAAAAAGTGACAGAGAGAGAGAGAGTTGTAACCAGGCTTCACATAGAACACATTTGGACTATGAGGCAGTGTCTTGGGTTCAAGGGAAAAAACGTTAATTATGGTATTGGATAAGGTTTAGAAAAAAATCGCTATGTTTGTTGAGAATTGGAACAAAAAGAGTGGGTCATGGATATGGTGGAGGAATCAAAATAGGAGCCTACTCATACACAACGAGAGAAGGCAAGACATGGACCGACAAGAACTACATCGAGGCACCTGAGTCTTCTTCTGTCACAAATGGGATTTTCATGGCACCAAACTGCATTGGTTGTTTAAACCGTTGTGTAAAAATAATAGAGATAGACACAGTCACCAACAGATTCAAGTACTTTGTCTTTCCTCGTGTAATACGCGGTCATAACCAATTCCAACATAAGTGCCCATGAATACTAAATTTTAATGATTTATTCACGCATTATGATTTATTCACGCAATGATATTATTAACGCAACAAATATTTCATGATGCACGAGATGTCATCCCTACGGCTTCAGCTTTTGTCGCGCTTTTAGTCGGCGATTCTCCATGGCCATATAATGCACTTTTGCAATTATCTCTGCGGTAGTGGCACATTTTGGCCGACCACTACGAGGATCATCATCTATGCTCTCACGACCAAACTTAAACTCGTGTGTCTACTTCGCAACAGTTTAATATGAAGGATCAAAGTCCCTCAATGTTCTGAAAGTCGGCATGAATTTCCTTTGCCATCATGCCTTTCTTTGCGAAGTATTTAATCACTGCTCGAGTCTCAACATTTTTCCATCCTCACAAATCACTAGACGGGTACATCAACAGAGAGGCGTCCGCACTACAGATCTCTTCCCAGATCACTGACGCGTTAGGAGCTTACTCATAAAGGATTACCTATTACTATGCGGGGAACTCGTTGCGCTGGCGCTGTCATCTGATGGTGATTCCGAAAACCTTTCTAACCACCCTAATTTATCAGCAATTATGTGCACAATTGTTTTCGCATATTATACACACGGTCAAATACATACATGTACCTGCCTACCTGTATATTGCTGCACTTACACGAAGCTGGTGGGGTTCGGGATTGGTGCGGTGGCTGACGTACTGGCTACCCAACCAGAGGGCTCGGGTTCATATCCCGGCGGTGTTGAATAGTTTGCAGTGGTATCTCGATCCCTACTCTAGGTGCTTTGTGGAGGGCACTTTGATTGAGTACGCCGTCCGTCGGATGGGACGTTAAGCTGCGGACCCCTTGGCGCCTTTCGTAAAGAGTAGACGCCGGGTTTCTCTCCACCCTTCGTCCTTTCCTGTCTATCCCTAATGGCGCAAATGACCTCAGCAGTCGGTTGCCTCCCCTAAATATTACTACTACGAAGCTGATGCCCGAAAAACGCCATCAACACGCCCTTGCGGCGGTTTGAAAGGTATTGTGTTGATGCGGATCTAGGTGCCATATTTGACAAGTCTAATACATCACATTGTCCCAAATTATGTAGCGGTTAAGCAGCTTTGTTTCGATTTTTTAAATGATTGTTGGAATGACTGATTCTTTTAATAATCGCTTTAGTAATTACACTGTGTGAAATCAATCACGATTCTAGGTCTTGTGTGTTCCGTCTGACAACAAATGCATGCGCATATATTTTAATAGTTATACATTAAAATTAGTGGAAAATATTGATGTAATAACTATATAATAAAAGTGGTGATTGAGGAACCTAGTAATTACCCACTCACATATGTACATTTCATGCAATGTCAATAAAAAAATGATGGCAAGTTTGATAATGATGCATATCTATGGCTAGGATTTATTAATGAACAATCAACACGATTTCCGATCGTTTAGACTCTGCAAGAAACATCTTCAGCTTTTTGTTTATAATGTTTTGTGCTGAGGAGAAAATTAGGTTCCAGTTGTCGAGGGTTTTCTAGAATTGGCAAAGATTTTGACGAAGTGCCTCATAGTAAGCTTCTCAGGGAACAAGAATCATATGACACAGATAAAAATATCCTCTATTCGTTGAATGAAAGACTCTTTGGATGTTCGGGTACAACGGGTGATCATAGGTAGGGTTAGACGTAATGCTGTCGAAATCACATGTACATCTACACAACACCCAGGTAGCAATTGAAAGGGCTAATGACATCAGCTATTTTCCAAGATCTCAATTAGAATTAAACTTAAAAAATGTGTAGTGATGTTATGCTACTTGAAGTTTTTACGGATGAATTAGATCGTGTGCAATGAAGAGGAGATAGATTTGTAATGCGAAGATTTGATACAATTAGTGGCGTAACTAGATCAATATCGGAACTAGTTTGGGAATCTCTCACCAAGTGAGATTGAATCTCTTTTAGAAATTGGATGCAGATTATTTTAGCGATGATGTTGAAAATGTATCCTGAGCCCCACAATACTGCGATATGAGAAATCATGAAAATACGAGGGCGGTCAAGGAAGTAACTTACGTTTCGGCCTAGTGGTGGTGAGTACGGCCAAATCCTGGCGTCAAAACGTCCCTACACTCAGTGCGCATCCTGCTTTGGTAGTGTGTAGATTTTGGGTCATCTACTTTGCTCACTGCGAATGGCTAAAATGTGCGCTGTGCGCTGCAGTAGAAAATTCCGTGAGTTTTCAGCGTAAGATCAGATGGGTCAAGTATAAACTACACACTGAAGAGTTATTCCTCCCACGAACAATAAGGAATCAGAATGACTGCCTGCGACAGATATTGGGAAAAATTAAGAATGACGCCATTGTTTTATCCAATCCTTTGGATTTGGTCAACTTACTTCATTCTAGTCCATGTTATTCCCTTTCTGGTTAATGGAGGCTCAACTATTATGCATAGAGAAGTGCTTTAATTTTACCACAGTGCATGGAAATGTATATAAAATTTACACCTATGTTTTGAATAGTTTACATATTTATTGATAATTAGCAATTAACCAAAATTCAATTTGATTTTACCATCTTAGAGTGATCACCATCTGCTAGCCGCCCTAGCGGTGGCTTTCAGGGCACCTTGTAGAGCGTAGACTCTTTATTGGTCTAAGTGATGACTATTGCCCGCATTGTTGACGTGTAAGGAACTCAAAAGTATTCAGTTCATTTGAGGAGTGACAAGTTGACTTGGGGGGTCCCAAGTTACTCACATATGTGATTAATTTTTGACTGACGAAAAAAACTTTTTTTTACAATTATTTATATCCCCATTTTAGTCTTGAAAGGAAAATATAGGAATAAAGTGCCAGAAATGTGCTGTAGAAATAATCAAATGTGACTGCATATCGAGGAAAAGAAAAGCGTCCTCAACTATGGACGTGGTGGCGGCGTTAAGTGGTGTCCCAGAAAGATCTGTAATCACATATTTTCTGCCTCTTCTATTATCCTTTAATTTTTTATTTCATACTTAAATAATCAGAATACTTTTTACTCTGCCTTATATGTTTTGAGACACTAATTTTGAATGATTACAAGTGGCCATGCACTATCGAATTCGACAACGTCAACGAAGACGAGCCATTGGGATCTTACGCCAGGAGTTCCAGGGAGGGAATGGATGAGATGGAACTCCTGTGACGCCCACTCTTGAAATCGCCTCAGCAAATTATCTTGATCGAGCAGACAGGGTAAAGAAGGAAAGCTGAAGAATATCTGCTTTTATTTCAATATAGTTCAAACCTTAGCAATTAGTTACTAAACGTATTTACGGTAGTAATTATATTCTATTATCATTCACTCTTCTCTCATTTCGCGGTTTCAAAGACGCTAGAATCTGAAGGTTTTACCAGCAAAGTTATAAATGTTACTCTTTTAATTTTTGTCTCTGAATGGCTATTTTGTCCATGAGGCATACATCAAGTATCTACATGTAGATACTTGATGTATGTCTATATTTCTCTGTTCAAAACACGTCTAGATATTCGTTTATAACAATCTTTACAATGTATGG
The DNA here is from genome assembly GCF_022747635.1 of Hetaerina americana. Lineage (NCBI taxonomy): Eukaryota > Metazoa > Arthropoda > Insecta > Odonata > Calopterygidae > Hetaerina > Hetaerina americana. Next base: position 1,018,220 of record NW_027287450.1, on the reverse strand, counting down.
CGATTGAGAAAACAAAAGAAATGACCTGATGGCCACAGAGTCGTTTGAATAAAAATGCTTATGTATCTAACACCTTGATGACAACTATTAATCGGTGTGCTAATATTATAGATTCAAATATAATTCCATGAGCTCTTAACTTTTAAGCCTAACTAAACAATTTAACTTGAATCATTTCTTAACAATTTAACTTAACTACTTAACTATTGAACTTAAATGTAACTTAAACTTAATTGAACTATTCTTTCGACATCATACTAATAATTGCAATGGGTTTTCATCCAGTCCTCTTTGCTAATATTCTGTTATTTCAATCGCACAATTTTCAATCGTGGAATTAGCGCTGGACGTTGATCGGGTCGAAAATCTTTTCCATGCCAATACTTGCGAAATTTAGGTCATTTGATGGACTGTCTTCCAAAAATATCCACACCCGTTAGTACAAGTGGTATATATGCATATGCGCGTCGGGTCAGCGAAGTCACAAGCGTCGCCCATCCATTAAAGAGAAGAGCTCTTGCACAACTCCAAGGAACGAAGCTGATTGACCAAGGACCAAGGTACGGCCTAGAATACGCATTTAAATTGTAGAATTCACACTAAAGTGTAGGGGAGTGCGAACTGAAATGCTCGTTTAATACTTTATGCAGTGCAAGCGAGCATTTTATTTCAGATCTCTGTTCAATTTATCAAGGTGTGCATTTAGGAATGACTATAGATAATATTGATTTATTATTAAATGGCTGAGGGATAATAGCAGTTATTATTCCTGTGGCTACTGAGTTCCGTGCGACGGCGGTTATAGTTTCGATTTACTCTCCGAATGAAATTCCATTCAATATTTTGTTAGTATTTGAATTGTTTTTATGTTTATGGGAGTCTTTATTGTCAATGAAAAATTATAGATTAGTACTGGATTAATGTTTTAAGACCAGTCAGTAAACCTATGAGAAATGGGAAATTTTTAATGATCAATAAAGTGGAAGGTAAATATAAAGGAAGGTTTTTCCTTGTCCTCTGTTTGTTGTGCAGCCATATTAGGTGGATTTATTCATCTAGAGAAATATTGCTTTTGAAATAATTCGGGTGCTATACGTAGCTAAGGTTGGTACCTCGTTTTTTTCCATTTCCTTTGCTTGTTAAATCTATCTAACTCAATGCACGTGACCTCGACCCCTTTTTTCAGTTTTAAAAACATTATTGCTTCACGAGTCCATTTCGAGGAATACGTTCAGTATCTAAGCTCATCGTCCAGTTGTCGAGCGCCAAAAAAGATAATTCACTTTCTTTCAGGCAACATGAAAGGTGCTATTATCGCGATCTGCCTGTGCGCGGTGGCATCCGCAGCCGAAATAAAGTACGGCGATGGGACGTACGTGCAACACTTCACCACCACGGAAAACGCCGCTTCGAACCAGCTGGCGGCGCATGGGAGCGGAGTTCATGGATTCGGCGTTCAAACTGGTTACGAAGGTTACCTCGTCCCGACCAAGGGTTCTCACGCGGACGAGGGATGGGACTTGCACCGGGGGATCCTCGCTGGCCTTCTGCCCTTGGCCAAACTCGCGCTGGCTTTCCCCTTCTCGGGTGGCGCTTGGTTGTTCCTCGCGCTGACCGCCCTCGCGGGTGCCGGCCTCGTCTGTTCCTTCACCCCCGTCTGCGGTTTCAACCCCCTCGGCCTCGGGCGCTACTACCTCAGCCAGGACAACCTCAACTCCGCGACGGCTTTCGTCATGGAAGCCATCGAAAAGCACAGGGACCAGCAGAAAAAGCCAGTAGGAAAGAAGGAAGAATGATACGATTTCTTTGGTTCCAATACTCACTTACTATTCTATTTATTTATATGTAATATATTTGTGTTATTTAAACTAAATTAATTAAACATTCTTTTAAAAAGTCGTCTTTTATTCAAGTTATTTACTTATGACACGGTAGTAAAAATGTCTAAAATTCTCGTTATATTAAGACTCCGTGGTATGAAGTCGCCTTTGAGTAAGCACTATAATAACATACGAGTTAGGAAATTCTATCCTGATATCCTTTATTCGTATTTTCATAATTAGCGGTACCCCTGGGGTGCACCTTCATCGCCCCTTGTAGCGTATAATGTTAAGGGTTGAAACGGCCTCAGGAAACCTATCTGGTCTCTTCATCCACTCTTAAACGACGAATTTAATAAATGAAGCGAATGTTGCGAGAATTATCGCTCATAAACATTCAATTCGTTGGTTGAAGAAAATAATCGGGCCGTGAATCTGGATTCTACAATCGATTACGGAATCCGAGGATGAATCCGTGCTGAATCTCTCTGACCCTCACTGGGATTTGCATCGTGAACCCCCACCCCCTTTGATGTTCGCCGACTAAATTGGGGACAGTGGGATGACATCATTTCGGATGGCCCGGCGTCACGACGGAGCAACCCCGCGGCGAAGCGAACAGGCCCGATTCTCACGGCCTCAAGTGCTGGGTTTCCTGCGAACGGGATAATGGATGACTTATCAGATCAACGGGAGTGTGCGGTGGTCTCACGACCCATATCCACGCGTATTTTTAACCTTGCGATTCGGGGAGAAAATGGGTCGAGAGGATCCCGTTTGAATATTTCCCTTATGCCCGTGATTTCCCTAAATGTGGCATGGGCGACGGGCGATGGGGTGCGAGGCAGAAGAACGCTCACCGCTTCCCCTGCTCAAGTTTTCACGTGGCCGCGCTTTCCTCCCAGCTGAAACTCATGCATTGTGGAAGCTGAGGTGTTATTACTTCTGCTCCGTAGGCCCCGGCCGAGAACAGTCTGGGAGAAGCCGGGATTCACTCTGGTCCTCTGTTCCTTCCTGTAGAAAATCAAGAGTAACTGTTTCAGTTCAACAGAGTATTGCAGAGATTCAAAATGATTTTATTGAAATCATCATCAGGTTGCTGTTAAATGTTACTTTTTCAAGGGTATTTATTTTTTCGAGAAATTTATATCACAGTACATTCAACATTTTTCAAGCAGCAAGCCCATATATAGTAAGGCAAATAGTTTTTGAAAATAAATTCACATTCAGGGTTCTGTCAACATTTAAACTGTTATTTCACGAGAGGAGGTCATCGCGCGCGATCACCAGGGCCGACTCCTTGCCACTCCGGGCTCACTCGTGCCACGGCAGTGATGCCATTGCCATTGTGTGATGCGGGTCGCACATTCCAATGGCATTCCCTTCCAATGGGTTTGGTGGTAACAGTTTATTATGAATGTGCTACTACTAGCTGCACAATTTGTTCCTTAGTGCGTTTGTTGGCGGCAGAGATCGTTGTATTTGCGAATGCTTTCAGTTTTTTTCCGAAGGGAAAGGAGTATAGCAATACCTTGGTTGCGGCATTGCCGGAGCTTGCCTTGGAATCAGCTAAATCTCAAATGAAAGAATCACTCCAAAATATGAAAGTGTAAAAAGCGTTGTTCATGATAACCACACTCCAAAAAAACCTGACCGAGTTCGGACACCAAAAAATTTAAATTGATGAGTCCACAATGGGTGTACAACCAAATTTTGTTTGAAGACTATGTATAAAACACTTCAGGATTTTAGAGTTCAATTGGTAGACTTGCAACCCGATTTTCTGGAAATTCCGGATTTGTATCGAAATAAATTAAAGTATGCTTTATTTAGTCCCGGATGTCGGTCAAAGCGAAATTTAGTCCCGGATGTCGGTCAGTTATGCACGAAAATGCGGACGAAGGAGTCAGGAACTCGGCAAAACTTTATCGGGAGACTCGATTTTTACAGAGTATTTGGTATAAGATATTTTATACGGTCGATTTATCCTGCACCTTCACCGTCCTGAGACATAACTGGGTTCAAGAGCCGCTTAAGTGTCCCAACAAGATTCATCGATCTCCCGTGGAAATATCCAAGGGGCAATATGCTGGTTCGGTGAATTGAAGGACGTGATTACAAGAAACCAAGGTGGTGCAGTATAGAGGTCAAAGTGGCATTAAGGAGTTTGGAACTTTTACGGAATAGAGTTCTTTATCTCGTTACGTATTCTATTCCTGGCAGAAAATTATTTTGGTAGATTCGAGCAGCGGGATAAAATAAGAGAGATGTCGTCTCAGACAGATTCAAGTACTCGTTCTTCTCTCACAAGCTTCGAATTTATAACAAAATCGAATCCAAGGGTCCGAAATAATCTAAATGCTAAAATTTTATGCACTGCATGATGCATCTTGGTATGCACTATGTATGCGAAAATTTGTGTATATGAGCTAAAATATATTCAAGTTCCTGTGTTAACTAATGATTTTGCATATATCGCTGGTGCCATAACATCTCCCACCGCAGGCCCTTGCGGCGACTTGTGGGTTAAGATGTAGATGTAGATCTAAGTTTACAATACTCATTTATGCATGCGATACGAGTTGCTAGTGACCAGAAAAATGAAATAGCGGCTGGATAAAACTAATCCATCGTATCGGGCTGTTTAATTTTTTCTCATTGCTGCCATTTGGAGCTATTTTGACCCTTATGGTTTGCGGGGGTTTGAATTGTTCAATCTGGCTTGATCCATCTAATTTTATTGACCTATTCTGCCATTGTATGGTGAGCGTAATAATATATTTTCAGCATCATCTCTTAAAAGATGTTTCCAATTTCTACAAGATATTTATTATGTAATTTAACCTTCGCTCCTTTAGGGATCCCCCGCACAGTTCCCCTTAGAATCTAGTTACTCAACAAAGTTGATCATAACTGGTGATGGGAAAAGTGTTGAAAATATGTAATCTGGCTCATTTACAAATACATCATTTAAATTGTCACTAATTTTAATAAAAAATTCTCTTTTGAAAAAGTGATCAGCAGAAATACAAACACAATTACGATTACGTTTCATTTTGTCCACAAGAATATAGTATACCAAATCGTTAACGTGTCGCTTAGTTTTGCTTTGAATCATATTTAATGACAATGAGAGGGTTTAGAAGAGATAACTTATGACTATACCCAAAATACGAAACTATTTGAATCTGTAATGAAAATCAATTCAATTTATATTGATACAAATTGCATCTAATCCCAATGTTAACAATGCCCTCATTACATATTGATACAGTAAGACTCAGGGCAGGTACTATTATTTCTGTGGAGCAAACTATGGATGACAAACTACGAGGGTCATCCGGAAAGTAGTACCCGTTCGTGCCGCATGAAGTGCTGACGACGCGAGTAGCCGCTGGACGAGGTCAGATAGCTTCAGTGGCTTGTCTGCCTTCTCTGAGCCAAGTTGCGTGACGCTAGCATTGCCTGTGTTGTTTCTGTGATTGTTTACAATGTTTAAAAAAATTGAGAACGCCGCCAGTTGTGAAGTGAGGGCAGTGATTAAATTCCTCAATGCAAGAAACGTTCGCCCATGTGATATTCATCGCCAATTAAAGGAGGTGTATGGAGACAATGTAATGGACGAGTCGTCTGTTCGGCGGTGGTGTCGCAACTTCAACATGGGGAGGGGGAACACACACGACGATGAGCGTTCGGGGAGACCGTCTGTCATTACAGACCAACTGGTGAGCTCAGTTGACGAATTCGTGAGGAACGATCGGCGCGTCACAATTGATGACATCTGTGAGCATTTTCCCAATGTTTCTCGAACAATTGTTCATGAAATTGTTAAACACCATCTGTATTATGCAAAAATTTGTGCAAGATGGGTCCCTCGCGTATCTCAATGAGCTGGCGGCGAAGGACTATGCAGCAGGAATACAGAAACTTGTCACACGTTATGACAAATGCCTTAATTTGCTTGGAGATTATGTTGAGAAGTAGTTTAAAGTATCCTCTTTCAAATAAAATTTTTTATGTTTGTTAATATTTACTTTTGTGTCTTTATTTCACGAACGGGTACTACTTTCCGGATGACCCTCGTACTTTCTTTATGACGAATCCAGACTAATCATTACTGCTCTTCTCAAATAATTTTTGAATGATTATTTGTTAAATTACATAGTTTTGTAATCAAATATTTACCATTTATGCATTTGATTTGCTTCTCATGTGTATCTGGTACTTCATTGCCCATACAATATCACAAAAAAACGCTTTGAAATATTAATTTCCAGTTATTAATGGCTGGTGGATTCGCGGCTCTCAGAGCCCATTTCGTGTCGGAGAGATTGGTGCAGCAACTTCGATCCAAGATCCACAGCGGGGTGACTTCTACCAAAGGGGATTGAGGCTCAGGTTGGGAATTCGAAAGCCTGTAATTTCCTTAGGTCTACACGGGTTCGTCCGAATGCCAGAAGTGAGTGGACGATAGCAGACCTACCTGAGGTCCCAAATGGAGGAGTGTCGCTTCTACGTAGATCGGACGACTGGAGGGTCGTATCTCGGGGTAAAGGGAGGGCTACCCTTTGGCGGTGATTTAAATCTACGGAGGCAGTTCCCATCCCCGTCACTAACAGGCGCTATGTACTGTCGAGTGGGAGCGCCATCGTATCTGCAGCCCCTACACCTACTCCGAGGCCGCTGCCTGGGCAAAGTCGTCAGCGTATGGGGGGAGAGAGAAATATAACTAAAGTTACCTCTAACGTCTGGCAATTAATGCCTCCTCAACGAATCAGGGTCCAACAGGAGGGAGATGTTGGATCATGGTCAGCGTGGTGAATACCAGGGAGGGGGGTTCCCCTGGTGATGGAGGCGGTGAAGGTGGGCTGTTTCCAACATACGGGCAAAATGATTCATATTGGCAAATTATGTACTGGCAAAAGTCTCGTTTTAACAAATAGTTGAATTGTTGACACGGGGTATCAACATACTACTCAACATATCTGCGACAAATTAATACCCTAAAGATTATTACAAACGTGGGCGTAAATGAGGGCATTAGCGACAACAAAGTTACGTGTATACTAGTGGAACTGATAAGTAAGTTCTTGAAAGTGATAAAGGAAAAGCGTAAAGTGTAATTCAATAAAGGGAACTTGGTTGGGCTCCGGCAGAAATGAAAACACAAATTGTAAACATTCAGGTTGGAAACGAACAGCGCTGAGACAATAAATTTGGAAAATGCTACATAATACTATAAATGACAGGATAGGCATGCCAATTGCATACAAATTCGAACAGGGATAGCGAGGAATGAATATTGCACAACAGAAAAGTCAGAGGTACCTTAAGGAAACAAAAAATAAATCACTTGTTATTAAAAATAATTTCAAATGAAATGTCGAAATACTGCGGGCGAAATTGTTACTGACGTAATAAAAGGCTTATATTCTAAATTATTATTAATTCTTTTCCGAGAAGGTATCTGATATACATGGGAGAAAGCGTTATGTAGGAATTGGAAAAGGTTCAGAGAACATCTTCAAGGTTTGCTAAAATTTTCTATGTGAAGAGGATTAGCATCATGGGCATGCTGGTGGAATTGAGTAGCGAGCCTATTCTCAAAGAGAGCCGGGAGTCTTCCTTAAATATCTCTGACAGCAACAATAGGACTAAAAATAATGGCAATGGCCATAATATTTGAAAGTAACACCAGAAAATGTAGCCAGAAATAACCACCTATCTCTGCATAACCTCTGCTATGTGTAGATAGCCAAATTAGATATCATTCTGTAAAATTGAGGCTGTTAAGTTATGATGTTTTTAATCAACTATTTGTTCCACTGAATTTAGAGTCTCAGCTTTCGGGAAGTCCAAAAACAGGTTTTGGATATATAAAGAGCTTTAGTTATCATTTTTGAGTTCTGTAAGTGATGCAAGAAAATTTGCCGGCTCGATTGAGTTCAGGATGCTGAAATTAGGTTTTAATTTGGAGTGAGTGTGAATAAAAATGCTTAAAGGAAACTAAATTATGGTAGGGCAATGACATAGAAGGGACAATAGGTCTGGCAGGTTAGGATTGGTTATGTCGTTTGGGTATACCTTCGAATCTGGCTGCTTAAGGGTTCATTAGGCTAAGTTTCCTCTTTGCCTGTAGTTTATTATCACTGAGTTTGCAATGATTCTTTTCCCCACCCTCCGGAACCCTGGAGTAGGATCTTTAAGTAGGAGCACCATATTATTTTTGGAAATAAACTCCTTCAAGTTCCCGGAGTAATCCTTCCCATTAGAGGTCACGATGTCTGAGGGTCCCCCAGTTACTTGGGACCCCCTCATTGTTTTCAAAGGCCCATAATTTGGCTCCGCCTCATGTTCCCTTCCAGCAGCCATCCTCTTTGTGCCATTCAGAAGATGTCTTATTCAGGTGTGACCAGTGGCATTGATTTTAATAAATAGCTTGGGAAGTAATATATGTTCATCATCATCAATATTTCAATCCTAGGATTGTTTTACAGCAGCCCTCCATTCTACTCGATTTAATGTCAATTCCCTCAAACCCTGATACCTTCTCTGTTTTACATCCTTCTTAACTTGTCCTAAGTAATGTCTCTTGGTCTTCCTTATGGAATCTTCCCATCTATTTTTCCTTCTATTATATTCCTAATCAATCCATTGTGCCTCAATGTGTGTCCAATCCATCTATTTCTTCTTTGCCGTAGTTCTCCATATGGTCCTATCCTCTTTTGCTCTTCTATATACTTCCCTGCTCGTTACTTTGTCTGTCCATTTAATCTTCAGTATTCTCCTCCAGCACCATGTTTCAAAGGCCTCTGTTCTTCACTGGCCCACTTTTCCTGTGTTACAAGTCTTGGCACAATAGAGCGCCATGTTCCACATGAAAGTTTTGACCATTTGCTTCCTTGTTTCCAGCCTTAGGCTCTTTGAACATAGTTATTAGCTCTTCTTCATGAATGCATTCTTAGCTTGGGCTATTCTTTGCTTGAGAGTGGTAAGGTTAGATAAAAAGTTCTTAAATCCATTTTGTCACTTTCTCAGGAATGCCAAAATATCTTAAGCTAGGGTATATATTTCTCATAACAGATCTTGTTGAAGATTTTCCTTAAATCTAAAAATACAGCACATAAATTTTGGGTATAGCCTTCTCACAACTCCAGGATATCATGAATAAACTGACCTAATTGTGTTTAACTTAGGAGAAAAAAACACAATTTTATCTTTGCTTTTCTACAGAATAGACTTTACTCGTCGACTAGTTTCGTTTACACAATAAACATCATCAGGACTAGTGGTACAATATACATTTTTCTGAGTTATATACTCTTCCGGGTGGCGGATGGGAAGTGAAAGGGAAGGGAAGGGGGATGGGAATTTTTCTCCTAAGTTAATAATGGAATTCTACAAAGTTAAGGCCTCAACCATTCAGTGCATAATTGTGTTTCTTAAACCCATGCTGGTTACAGCATCGTATATTTCTAATGTTGAGAAAGGTAAATATGTTGCTATCAATGACAAACTCCACATTTTTACGAGATATAACTAATTGAAAAATTGATCAGTAATTGCTGGGGTGCTCCCTAATGCCACCTTTTTTAAAGGCAAGTTATATAAGCTGGCCTCCAGCCATGAGATATTCTTCTATCAACTTGTAAAACACTTTTTTGAAATAAGTTTCAGGCATAATTCATCATAAGACACAATGAGCATTACAAGAAATGAAATCCAAAAAGGTTTTGGGGATGCAAAACCTCCATACAGGAATACCCAACGGTCTAAGAAACCTGAAAGGGGAAGTTTTTGTTGGCTAATTAGCAGCATTCATGAGGAAAGATTTTGATGGGAAGATTTTGTTTGATGAGTGTTAGTTCCTTCCAAAAAAGGACGAAGAACCTGGCTGTATGCAAGGACTAGGCAACAATAAATTTGATTTTTCACAGAGCTTAGGTAGCACCAAGGCTCATTAAAGAATGGAGAAGAAGCCAAATGAATATTAAGGGGATGACCTGTCCAAATTCAGGAAGGGGAAAGGTACCTGTGGTGCCATATTACTAATGAAGTCGCAAATACATAGGAATACGGAGTAAAATCAGGATGTATATCTTAATTTTGTGAATTATGAAAAGGAATTCGTTAGATTAAAATGGTTATAATTAATTAATATTATAATAATTAATACTAACATTACAGAAGATTAGGTTGGATTGGAGGGATAGGCCATATCTCAGACTGTTCAGGGTTAGGCGGGAGATGGAGGGCTGTGATGGGTAATGCAAGGAAGAGGGGAGTAGGAGATGGTTGCCTGCTATCACCTGCTGTTTTCAATATATTTGTGAAGTTAATGACAAGGGAGGAATGGGAAGGGATGGAGTCAGGGGTGAAATTAGTTGTGGAATCCATGAAATCAGTTAATTTTGCAGAATAGGATGTTTTATTTAGCCATTTAGCAAAGGTTCTGCAGTCATTGCTAAGTACATAAGAAAATTCGTGTGAAAAATAAGGGATGGAAATAAATGTAAACAAAAAACAAAGAGTAAGAGGGTGTCAAGAATCAGGAAGTCTGAATGAAACGCTAAAATAAGATGGCAAAAACTCGAGCAGGTGGAACAAAGAGGAAGAAGCTTTCATAAGGAGAAGGAAATTGGACTCTTGAGAAATGAGGTTATAAGAAGTAATGAAATTAGTGAAAACCTTGATGTGGAGTGCGGTTTTGTATGGTGTGAAAACATGATTGTTAGAGTTGTATGGTAAGTGTTGCTTGAAGGTTTTCAAAAAATATAATCGTAAAGAGTTATGGAAAAGGTAAAATCAATGAAAAGGAATACAAATAAAGAGGTACAAGGATGAAATTAAAAATACAAAGTAACTTTCCACTGTCCTTTATTAGCGTACAACCGGTTCCAACACTCAAGCGTCATTGATGATGCTTGAGCGTTGAAACAGGTTGTACGCTAATAAAGGACAGTGGAAAGTTACTTTGTATTCTTAATTTCATTAAAATGAATTTCCCCAAGGTTGAGCCAGGAACAATTGAATATTAGGTACAAGGATGGTGGGGGAGGAGATTAGATTACTGGAAGAAATCCAAAGAAGTCAGGAAAGATGGATGCCAAGCATTGTAATAGGCAAAGGAATGCTGAAGACTGTGATAGTGGGGAGAGCTTTGGGCAAGTGAGGTAGAGGGAGGAAAAGGATACCCACGTTGAATGAAATGAAGGGAGTTTGCCAGTGTGAAGTATTGAAGAAGGGTTCTGTGCTTGATTTGGATGGGGTGTGGGCTCTGGTTTTGATTTGGATGGGGTGGCTATGAGGTGTTAAATTTTTGTGCATTCGAAACCTACCTAAAATGCTGGACCACCTAATAATCATTGACAGCATGGACTTGATGTACTGTGAAAAAGTAATTTTGTATCATGATGACCAAGATATACTTTGCAAGGCCCCAGAATTAGATCATTCACTGAATCAGGAGATCATAGCAGAGGATGACCTAATTTTTATCGCAAAATCATATATGCTCATGACCTTAAAAAACAGAAAGATCTGCGCTAGAGTGGTCATTATCCACATGGACATCACCAATAGAATGGCCTTGGGCCAGATTTTGTCCCTTTAGAGCTTAACTGACTGGGGAAATGGTAACTACTTGATGTAGCATAACCCATTCCAGGCAGTTTGAAGGGTAGGAGATAGATGAAAGGAAGTCGATACAGCAGCTGTTCCTCAGGTAGATGACTGCAAAGAAGTCTTATCTGAGTGAGAAGTTATGAGATGGTATCACGTTAACATCACAATTGAGGAAGGCAAAGGGAAATTACCTCAATTATATTTCTGATGCCAATTTGGACTGTATTTAATGGATATATGCAAACAAAGAATTAACCAGAAGGAAGCACAGATCTATAAATGATACACTGAGGTGGGAAAGTGATAGGGCAAAAGAAGCATGGTGGATATTGCATTGTGAGGGATTATAAAGAAAGTGAGAAATACTTGTGCTGTATTGAAAAATGAAAGCACTATCAGGGGATATGAAAGGAAAATCTGGCAACATAATTAAGATATGACTGGAAAATTATCAGTGAAACCAAGAGAGATTGCAAGGATACATAGGGGAAACATATGGAAAAGGCAGTAGACAAGTAGATTTAGATGTAGATTGAGAATATGACACTGATGGGGATAGTTAAGCTAAGTCACCCATAAATGCAAGAAAAATGTACATTAAGGAGATTGAAATCAAATAAGGCCGTGGAGATGGGTGGCATTCATGTGGAAATGTACGTTCATGGGAAACCATGGAATGAAGACCTCTTATCAATTAACTCATAGCAGCTTTGAGGGAGTAATTTGATTGGATGATTTTGTGAGGTTAGCATTAGTTCCCATCCCAAAAAAGGGAAAAAGACAGCTGTAAGTGAGGACTATTTGACAATAAATTTGATTACACAAATAATAAAAGTAGTGCCAAGGATCATTAATAAAAGGTTGGAGAGGAGGGCTAATGATGAACAGGATGCGACCAGTTTGGACACAGGAAGAGGAGTGGTATGTGTGATGCCATAGCAGTAATAAGGTCACTAACAGAAAGGAAAACAGAATATAATGATGAAGTAAATGTTTGTTTTTTTGATTTCAAGAATGTGTTAGATGAAGAAAATTGGGAATATTTAATGGATGCATGACAGAAGATAGGAGTAGAGTAGAGGGAGAGGTGATAGGTGCATGGAGAATCAAGATGGGCTATTTTAGGAAAAGGAGGTAGACATGGGTGTCCATTATCACCTGTGATTTTCAACATAATGTGGAAGAAAGAGTAAAGGTGTCATAGGAAAAACTGGAGATTAGAAAAAAGGTCTGTGTGGAAATTGGTCTGTGGCCGTACACTCACAAATGATGAACATCGTCCAATGGAAGCGACTTCCTCCGAAATAATTGACAAATCCACGATGTGGTTTTGAGTGATCGGTGAATCAAAGTTTGCGAAATACTTGAGGCCACAGGCATATCTATTTTCAATGTTACACGGAAAATTGGGTGTGAATAAAATCTAGACAAGATGAGTGCCGCCTTTGCCCTCAGTGGGGAATAAACACACTCGTGTGGTCGATTTGGAGGCCGGTATGGCACTTTTCCGTTGCAATCCTGACGAGTTATCTCCAATAAACGCATTTGTTTATTGGAGGAAAAGATGGATTCATCCACTAGTACACTCCAGAGACAAAGGAAGAGTCGAAAAAGTGGGTTTCTAAAGGAGATCAGGTTTCGAAGAAGGCGAAGCACTTAAATCGACCGACAATGTAATGGCCACAGTTTTTGGGATGCGCGTGGAATCATCGATGACTTGAAAAAAGGACTCAACGTAGTGTGCGTCATTATTGCACAGGTGTTTGCACACGTCATTATTGACAGCATTTACTGAAAGAGGCACTGGTGGTCAGAACTCCCACAACTGATTTTAATGATTATTAATCCATGGACAAATATCCCACGAAAAAACGGTATCATGCTGTGTATTCGATTGAAAAATAAATATTTTAATATTAATTTTCCACTCGAAGATATCGAGAAAAAACGTCATTTGGCAAAGAAAAAATTCTCTTCCGTCAAGGCCATGCATGGATGCACACCTGTGCAATTACGATGGCGACAATTAGGTAGTTAATTTTGAAATAATTACAATACACTCCGTATTCACAAGATATGGACTCCAGTGACTTCTTTTCAAATTCAAACTTGGAAAAAGGGTTCGGAAGAGAGCAATTCACGCCGAACGAGTAAGTCGCCGCCAATACAGGTTCCTATTTTGAGGAGCTTTCGAAATCCTACTTTTTGGGCGGCTTGAAAAAGTTGGAGAAACGCTTGGATAAGTGTATCGAGCAGGTAGGAAATTATATTGAAAAATTAAAAACATTACCCAAAATGATTTACTTTTCGGTTTTTTCCTTAGGACTTATTAAACGACCCGCGTACTTGGAATTTCTATTTCTATATTTCATGAAATTACCACAGACAAACTGGTCCATTTTGAGCAAATATTAAATTATTTATTTTTCACTCGAATACACAGCATAATACCGTTTTTTCGTTGGATATTTGTCCATGGATTAATAATCATTAAAATCATTTGCGGGAGTTCTGACTACCAATGCCTCTTTCAGTAAATGCTGTCAATTGAAACTGACACTTTTCTGAATTTTGTGAGCGGGTGACCAAGAGGTTTTACTCAAAACTCGAACACCTGTACGTCATATGTTTTCCATGTCGGAACTATAATCTCATTGAATTTCTGTCTCCAATAAGGGGTATGTCTAAAGTGAATTTCACGGAATTCCGAGTTGGGTGGTTGCATAGTCTGGCTCAATTGACATGGAATGACCTTCTCACGATGTCCTCTGTCGCTCCATGTGGAGAGACGTGTAGCTAAAAACTTGCCGGAAATTGAAATCAGTGGTGTCTTGGCTTTTTAGTAGCATTTATAACAGATGGATTTGCGGTGATAACAGCTCTTTTCTCATTAAAGGATCTTTCTCCAAAATAATTGTTTCACTGTAACATTCTCCTTATCAGTCTTCGTCTTTGTTCTGTGTCGTGTATTTTCAATGACTGCGTCAAGACTCATCTGATCCTTTCTACAGCTGAGTCGGCCAGGCTTCACCATTACGGAAGTGAGGATAATAAACATCCAGCGCTGTACTGAGGCTTCTTTTCCTTTGAAGTTTAACGGAAGGACCCATTGATGATTTGTAAACTCTAATGATTACTCTTTATAACAATGCGCACTACGACGTCATCTTTAGGTCTAATACGACTTCCCATTACCTCATGGTGCTTACACGTAATGTTACTTGTCTTCTTTTTAAGTAAAATATTACCCTAGCAATGTGTCTGTAAGTAATAGCATAAAATATGAGGTAAACTTTAGAAAATGTAACATAATGAGTGAGAGATCTAGTTATATGATGATCAGTAGGCATGCACAACAATAAAATCTTCTTAGAATTTGCAATAATATGATTAGCTGCATTTATATAATTCCTTTGCCATAAACAAAATGCGTCTAAAATTTTATGTTAGTAACGTTGAGATACTTAAATTGAAGTGATCAGATCAGAAAATCAGAACGGGATTGAAATAAATTCACAGCACTTCACGCAAATTGAAAATATACTTCACCTATCTTTCTTTGCTCTGCTACTACACGAGACTAATAATATATCAGGTGAATTTTTATTAAGGTACATTTCCACAAATCCGTACAAAACATCAATTTTTCCTTATTTTTTAGTTCATTTATACACACTAACAGAATGGTCGCTGTTAGCCTTTGTTTTGACAAAATGGCTTGCAATCAACGAATGGACAGGCCAACGACATCTGCCGTCGGTCATGTTCTTACAGTTTTCGTTGCGGCTCAAAATAATATATTTTTTGCAAAAACTATTACCTTTTTAGAGGGCATAACTACTGATTAATTTACCATAGACGCAAAAACGTTTTTGAGATGGTTTCTAAAAATTGTACAATAGCCATTCAGTTTGTTTTGTAGTTGATCAGACAAAAATTGTCAAGCCAGCCAAGGGATTGCAATCTTTATTGAGTGCCGTACAGGATCAGCACCACTTATCTCTAGGGAAATTAATAAATAATATGGTGGAGAATCAGGGAGGCTAATTCTAAAATTAAAATAGGAGGTAGTAAAATAGTTGAGCGGAGCAGTTCGTGTGCCTACGATGCATCCTTCACTCGACGGTAGTTGAGATGCCTGGAGGAGAAAAAAATTCCATCGCCCAAAGAATAATTTTCAAAGAGAAGGAAATTGTTGATGTGCACGCTAAGTAAAGGCAAAGAAAAGATAAGTCAAGAAAGTGGAGCGTAGCATATTGACTATCAATTAGGGAGGCTAATTATATTTCAGGGATAAAGCCCTGAAATGTGACGGAAGACGATGGGCTTTTAGGGATTTTGGTGTGGAATAGAATTAAAAAAAAATAGCTGGGAAGAGAAGAGGCTAACAATGAACTTTTAAATATGGTGGTTGAAGGGAGGAAAAGCTATGTGAAACTCTAAAGTGAATATCGTGGGAAGATGGTGGAGAATGCCGTGGGATGTTGGAGGTGGTGACAGAAAGGAAGATATCACGTAAGTGGGCGAGAGCACGGAGGAAAATAAAATTTTGAACGGCATGAAAGCAAGGAGAAAATATGAAAAACTTAATAAAGAAATAATTGTAAGGACCGTGTGATACATAAGAGTTTTTGAACTCAAAACATACGTTCACTGGATGGATTAGCAATGATGACTCCTGCTCCATTTGGAATGCTACCGGCCCACGTATGCTTTTAAATTCATTTTTGTTATTTATCTTCGTTTTAACAAACGGAAAAAGTATGATGTTACATTTGATTTTATAAATTATTACTCATACAATCAAAGTCACCTGATCGTCATTTTTTTGTGCCAAAATGGCTTTGTCCGAAATAGGTGCATTCATATTTTCTAGCATATGTTCTTCATTAAAAAGAGGAAAATAGTGAATTTCATTGACCAAAATATATTTAATAAGCCATTCCAGAAGGGAAACCATGGATTTTTATAATGTATGCGTGTTAAGTAATTAAACACCAGTTGGAAAATCAGCACATTGAGAGGTTTCCAAATCACATGAAAATGAGGAAACTTGCCCTCTATGCCTAGATGGCAAAAGGCATGGCTTCCAGGTCGTCTCCACTGAAGAGATCAACTCAAATCAACGGTCGAAACAAAAAACATTTGGATGACCTATTTATTGATGGAAGATGCGGCTGTCACAAATCTTGCAATCTGGATAACCTCGACAATGAATGTCTTGCTCAACATTGTACGCGTATATATCTTATTAACCGCAACATTGGACTTCATACTTAAGGACAGCAATAGTAAGTTATGATACTTAATAATAAGTGATAACTTCACCTTTTTTTGACACTATATGCTATTGAAGGTGCTTCCCGTAAATCCCTTTGTCCTTGGTCACAAAAAGTGCTCAAAGATTCTCACGGCATCTGTATGTACGAGGTAGTATGTTCAAAACGTTCCAGAAGTTTATTTGTTACATAAAAATACTTCTCTAATAAATTATTGCAAAGGGTCCCCTTGTTCTTCTTCAGATATGGTGACTCTCGGCTCCGGATAATATGCGCGCAATGAAATAAGATAAAATGTGATGTACTCATAAATCATTGATTGGTGTCCACTGTAGCGTTTTCTCATTCCAAAGCTACAAACTTCAGTGCTTACAGTTACACATCGACACTAAGTATAGATTATGGTAGATTAAAAACCTAAAACAATACAAAGAACATACACCATTACTTGATGAATGTTTTAATTGAAGGAGGGGAAGACAGAAAATATTCCAAAATTGCAGTACTTGCTCTGAATTTCGTCGTTATTATGTACAGAGATATAATACGTTGGATAAGTGGTGGTAAATTTTTTGAGGGTGGTAGATTTTACCATTAAAGAATCATTTCTCTCTTAGTATAGTTTAATAAACTCCTAAGTTATGGAGTTCAGACAGTACAATTTTTGAACCTATTACATTTGATGGTTGCAAGAAAACGCTTTCCAAAAGATTCTTTCCACAAACATCCAGAGTACAGGGTGGAAATCTTTTTGCTTCATTAAGAAAACTCCACAAATTCAACAAAACATAAACCATTCAATGGAAATACCCAAACAATTTCGAGGTAAAACCTGAAATCCATCAAAATATCTTCGATCAACTTCAATTTTTCCGTTGTAACTTTTGTAATTTCCGGGACTCGAAATTGTATACCGTAGAAATTTAAAGGAAATTTTAAGACGATATTAAATTTCCTTTCCAACAGTTTTTCACATACACGGAAGTACGTCTCTGATGTTAACAGGACATGGACGGGTGTGTACGTATTCACACACTAACCCGATAGTGGTCACTTCTCCAAAAAGGCCTTTTAGAAAAAAGATCCGTGCCAGAAAGGCATGTTATTATGCCTTGTATTCACCTCCCTCGGGAAAGCCATCAATCCTCATACCTTTAATCACCACATATATTCAACTTTAGCATTGTTGCCTTTAGTTGCACTGCTGCCACCTTTTTACATCAAGATAATCTGGTGGAAGTAATAAAAGTTAGCAATAGAATGTTCGTTCGGGAGTCAATATATGTCCACGTAAACTTTTAAACTGGGAGTTTACAGTTATAAGACATTATTTCATAATTTAGGAGGAATATATATTCTTTCAGAATGACAGCTAATAACATCTAAAGATATAAATTTTGGTCTAATTGAGCCAAAACATTATATTTTCCGTCTGTTGGTCATATTGGAAAAATTACGGGTTAACCCAGCGATATGAAGACGAAATAATGTGCAAACGGGAGGGTATTATACGCATTGAAGTGACATCCCTTCCTATTAAATACTAATGCGAGGAAGGAATATCTTATGCTCAAGATCATGAAGCCCTTCTCATGCCTATCCTATCGGTTGCCTCATTTCGAGGCATTTCATCTATTATCAAAGTACTCGCAAACAAGCCCGAAGGCCCACCCTAGACAGGAAGCCTGGTGGCCTAGTGTTGTCCGCTCCTTCCTCGCCCCGGAAGGGTCTGCTGCTGTCAATTCATCGATATGAGCGCAGACGCCTACTTCTGCGATACCGAAGACGATACGAAGTTTATTAGCATTGCTTTGTTCCACAGTGTTACTCGAAAACATGGAGCTCAAGATGCGAGAATAGACTGCAAGGAGACCTCATCAATTAACAGATATATTTGTTCCTACTATTGTGCCGACTATTTCCACGTCCGTAACATTGGAATGCTCTTGCAGGATTTATAATACAAGATGAAGCTGAGTGATAAACTTAAAAGCTATTTTCTGTAAACATGCGACACACATGTAATAAAATGAATACATTACTATTTTAAATTCGGAGATGATTCTCAAATTTAAGTTAGACGAACCTTCCTCTAAAACTTCACAAACATTGCCATATCTCCTTTTGGAACGATTGCCGGGGTTCCTCGGATGAATTTCAAAGAACTATCTGAAGATATTTAAATTATTTTGTTGAATCATTATCCCAAAAATACAGCCGAATAAAAAATGAAAGCCGCCAGGTGATCTCGAAAAACTTGGCCTATTTAAACAACTATATTTAAAAACTTGAAAATAAACATTTATTTCCGTGTTATGAAAACTTTTACTTTAAAATCTTTCCCCATTCATCGTATCGAACGAATATGCAATGCAACACTGCACTGAGTATTGAAACTGCCCGTTATCACCACGAAACTAGTAGTTATTGATAAAATAATTTCCTTAACTGCTAATCTTTTTCATTTTAGTGCAACCCTGAGAGAAAAGGATATAGATATTTGTTTATGATACTTAGGAGTCATATTTTATTTAAGTTTTCAGTTTATTGGTTTATTGTGGTAAACACCTACGAGGTCTGTTCAAAAGGTATCGCGAATTTTGAATTTACGCCGGTTACGTGTATTTAATTTTCGATTTTTTTGTGGCTTTATGTTGGTACTTATGTCTTTCAATTATGCCGAAATTTTCTGTAGCAAATTTTGTGTGAAAAACGAAATTAAGTGCGCGGGCGCATTCCGAATGTTGGCTGTGGCATATGGAGAGGCTACCTTGGACCGAAGAAACGTTTATCGGTGGTATAAAATGTGCTCAGAGGGCCGGGAAGAAGTGAAGGACGAAGAGCGTGTCGGACGCCC
Source organism: Hetaerina americana (assembly GCF_022747635.1). Taxonomy (NCBI): domain Eukaryota; kingdom Metazoa; phylum Arthropoda; class Insecta; order Odonata; family Calopterygidae; genus Hetaerina; species Hetaerina americana. The sequence continues at coordinate 998,640 of NW_027287450.1, read as the reverse complement.
GAGCACGTCAACGACAGACGAAAAGATTGATGAAGAGAAGAAAATAGTATTGGCCAATCGTCGAATCACCGTTAGAGAAGTTGCTGAGGACCTAAACATATCGATTGGCTCGTGTCATTCGATTTTTACCAATGAATTGGGCATGACACGGGTCGCCGCGAAATTCCTACCAAAATTGTTTAATTTCGACCAAAAACAGCAGCGCATTAGCATTAGTAATGAGGTTTTGGACTCTGTCCGCGAGGACCCAAATTTGCTCCAGAGGGTCATAACCCGTGACGAATAATGGGCCTATGGTTATGACGTGAAACTCCCTTAGTCCCAATGGAAGCTGCAGCACGAGCCAAGGCCGAAAAAGCGCGCCAAGTTCGGTCGAATGTGAAAGTTTTTCTGGCAGTTTTTTTCGATTGCAGGGGCGTGGTGCATCATGAGTTGTTGCCACAGGGTAGAACGGTAAATAAGGAATATTACCTGCAAGTCATGCGCAATTTGCGCGAAGCCATCCGCCACGAACGCCCGAATTTGTGGAAGAACAGAAATTGGCTTTTGCACCATAGCAATACCCCTGCTTACACATCGTTACTTGTGCGCGAGTTTTGGCTACAAACAATAAACTAATGATGCTTCAGCCACCGTATTCCCCATGTTTGGCACCCAGTGACTTTTTCTTTTTCCCGAAACTGAAGAGGCCCATGAAAAGACGACTTCTACGCTACGATTGACGAGAAAAAGGATTGAATCGAAGGAGGAGCTGAACAAGATCACAAAAAATGATTTTTTGAAGTGCTTCGAGGTTTGGAAAAAACGTTGGCACACGTGTCTATCAATATCTAATGGGGATTACTTTGAGGGGGACCAAATAGATATTCATGAATAAATAAATAAATTTTGAAAAAATACATAAGTCGCGATACTTTTTGAACAGACCTCGTGTATAATGCGCGAAAATCTCTGTGAATTTACAAATTAAATTACTTAAAAATCCAAAGAAACTCTGGGAAATCCGAAAAAAGTAATAGTGTAACCACTCACTGACATGTACACAAATACGAGCAATTGTCACAGTAAAATAATTAAGTTTCACTGCATTGCTTGCTTCACTTGAACACCCAACTCTCCCCTAGTTTATGTCTACACCGTTCAAATAAATATCACACAACAACTCCCTGAAGCTCCTTAAATCCAAAACCTACACAAATATGGTTATCCGTAGTTGGTAATTACACATAACTCTAATTGTTCACCTTTCAATTCATGTTCAACTTACAACGGCCAATTACTATGTACCAAATAGCTTGATGCATTCATTACTGTAAAATTTGAGTCTTAAATCCAGAGATCGTAGCTCCAGATGGCTGAACAATTATTTAGGCCTTTTCTAAGACTACAGGAACATAATCTTCCTCAAACATACTAATTTTGCTATACTAAACTTAACAACTTCCATTATCACATAATCTTTAATAAACTCAAAAGTTTTCTTCAACGATGGGTTTGGTATAATTTATTCAATATAAATTTGAAATGTAATATTCTTAATCATTCAAATTTTCACTTAACGTGAGCTCACGTACTGATTTTCCCGTGCTGATAATTCTCTAGGATTTTACGAGTAATTAGTATCACAAAACCAATTAGATTTATTTCCTGAATTAAGCTCTTGTCATCGCAATAATACTGAAACTTACGCCTACAAGTATGCCCTACATATCATTTATTTTTACATAGCTTACAAATATATTCACGAAAAGAGTAGGCACGTATAAAATTGCCTGTTTTTCCACAGCAAAAACACTGTCGTGCCTGCAACCCACCAGACACTGTACACTTGGCCACCGCGATGCTGGTGTTATCTTTGCCATGGTCTCAAGCCGCCCTGGACTGGTGAGACAGAGAAACTTCACGATTGTTTGCCACTTGCATCGATGCCACCTGTTGCGCCGCCATCTCGAGTGCAAAGATATTTTTCCTGTTCCATGGCAGAGTTGTCACGAGTGCTGATCAATTGCCTGTCTACGAGATTATCTGTAAATTGGTCTCGAAAGTCACAATGCTTGGATAAATTTTTAAACCGAACCATCTCTAAAGTTTCGTGCCTTATTTCGTGGTACCAATTGATATATTTACTAAGTTCTGTATTAAATGATGGTTTAGAATTGAGATGATTTTTAATCGTGGCCGCAAATTTAAAGCAGGCCTTTGACGACGGTCTGTCTGGGGTGATTAATTCTTTCAATCACTAATAATATTTCGAATGAGACTAAAACGTGATCCCTTTGCCATTCGTCACTCGCCACCACTTGTCTCTACTTATTACCCTTTCTCGACAATGTACAAAAAGCTCAACTGCTTAGTATTTAACCTTCGTTTCTTCCGAACTATCAAATCTACCTACACTGATGATTAGTTACGAGGCCAAATCAACAATGCCTATCAATAGGATATTTGCCAATACTCTTCGAAAGAGTATTCAGTCACTGCATGGGAAGCGAACACGATGCTTATTATTACGTACATTGATCTAATCTTATTGAGCCATTAATAGCGTGAACTATTATTCGGGCGTAATTGAAGAACTCGTAACCAATGAAATACACTTTTCCTTCATACTTAATATGAGCACATGCCACCGTTTTGAGAACTCATGGCAAAGCTATGGACAGGCGCCAACAGACATGTATTGAGTGTATAGTTCAACTGACAGGTGTGGGCTAAGGTGGCGAGATGAAATCGATGGAGGGCAGCAAATGAGATTAATTTATTCAAGAAACAAAGCATTATAAATAATCGCGTCTCTTTTTTTAACTGGGACGGCTTTGGAACTCTCTAAATTTCTCTGAGGCATAGAATAGCATTAATTTGGAGACATTTTGCTGATAATAAGGGATTTTTCCGAAATTCCGAAATGATTACATTTTTTTAAACGCCTATAACAAGCAATGTGAAACCTACAAATAGGTAGATACCACATAAATTACTCATTCATTCACAGGTCTCCCATAGAAATAGATAAATTAAGGATAGCGAATTAGTTGATAAATAGTTACATTCCTCTCTGTCTCAAGAAAGATTTTCTCTGTCAGAATACTCATAAGTACTTGGGGCAGTCAAATTAAAACCGAACACCCGCCATAACACTCATTCCATGCGAATGGTGGCAACACTGTTGCTACGTATCGATACTGCCATCGCTGTGGCGGGAGAACTGGATAAGGGCAACGCACAGGAGGATGAAGTTGTTGAGTTGTATCCTTGTTGGTGCGCGGACTGGTTGTTGAAGCGGGTGTTCGGTTTTCATTTGACTACCCCCACATCTGTGGAATATTTTAGAAAATTATAAATCGGTCATATCTTCGGATTTTTCGGTACTATACAGGCATTGCGTGGGTCGCGGTAGTCCAGGGGGTAGAGGGTTGGACTACTGACCGGAGGGTCCCGGGTTCGATTCCCGGGCAAGGCACTCTGGGCACTTGCAGCTCCACCCAAGCTATGTGATTTTTCGGGTACCAGGTCTTCCTGGGAAACCATAACCGGCACAGGGAAAGGAACTGGCCCCCCTACCCTGATATGTGAATTTCACACGCCGTCGGGCTTAGTACTCGGTGAACTCTGCCATCACCTACCAAACCGACCTTTGGGTTGATTACTGTGTTTTATAGGCATTGTGGCTATTCCCACCTATTCTCTGTCGACGAGAGTTAACAGCACTACTAGCAATGCAAGAATTACTCAACGGCTGTAATTCTTAATTAGAGCCCTCTCATATGACTTGGAGCGCAGGAAAAAAGAGACGGGAAACAGCTGCCTGCCAATTTAACGCCCAAGGAACAATAAGACATACGGAGAGGAAGGAGGAAGATCAATATGAAACCTCTCGAGACAATTTAGATGGATTGTTTCAGTTTTGCTTTTTGTTTTGTCCTTTCGTGAGGTCCTAGTGTACGCTAACGAAGATGTATCCTTACTCAGGCCAACGCTCACCACTGTTGTGCAGAAAGATCTGAGAGGTATGGTGGAACAAAAAGCCATATCCAAAGAAGTTGAGTGCGTCTCGCAATGCTTCCCGGTTTACCACGAAACAGATGACGTAACGCGTCCGGCGGATGGCGCGCGGGGGCTGAGAGGCAGCAGGCGAAAGCGACCGACCGCTCGGCGTTGCAGTCAGGCCGGCGGCCTTACCCACTCGATCGCATCCCATTTCCCCATCAGGGGGAATTAGGGCGGCCCGCCCCTCCCCAGACAGCTTCCTTCTTAGAAGAATGGACCACGGCCACCTGAGATCGAGTTCCCTTGCCGCGGCGAGAGGGAGGAGAGAGGGCAGTAGAGTGGGAGGTGGCAGAGCGGGCATAAAGACATCCGCGACACGGGTTGGACCTGCGCGTCTAGTGCTGAGCCCTCACATGGGTAAAAGAATGACCGTGTAATTTAAAGTCGTATCTCAACCGTATCGCGTGAAGACCCTCGAAGTTGATGCCCAACGTGACATAGGAAGTTCCGATAGAGTTTGTGCTCCGAAGTTGTGGGTGCCGAAGCGAGTGTGTGAATGAATATCTCAGTCAATCGCAAAAGGATATTCCGGACCTTTCGCCCATCGTCCACGTGAGAGTAACCTTGAAGTTGCAGTATTTCCTTGTCGGCACTGGGATACCCATCGGAACAGCATGTAAAGGTGGGCCATATATCAATAATTACTGATGTAGTAAATGGTAGTAATGTATTGCGTACTTGGGTGCACGTCATAGAGGGTTACGTTTAAAGTTGACTGGCCGAATCGAGGCATTTCACATGCGAAAGATGAATAAAACATCACGTGTGCAAATCGGTTAACACTTGGCAATGATGCCTGGGCCCTCATGTTGGAAGTTGTTATAACTAATAAAAAAATCTTAGTCTTGAGCTGGGATGATTCTAACAATTACATTGTTAGAATCATCGGAAGCATATTTCACTAACTAATTGGCGAAGGGTACATGGATTTTTTTCGAGCTTGTAATTGAGCTACACATGCGATACGCCTTCGCTTCGCGCACCAACCATATATTCCAGTGAATAACTTTGTTTGAAAATAATGCTCACCCTGAAATAAATACCCATGTTTAGTCAACGGTCATAATGACTTCCTGCATCTGGTATTACTTTGGGCCAAATACCGCCTTCGAACCACCTTGGTTAGTAATTAACTGTAATCCGTGAATACCTGAACACCCAGCAGACTTAGTATCCAAGAGTTTCCGCCATGGGATATTATTATCATTTGAAAACGGAGATGAATGAGAAATTAATTGCGGCCGTGATCAAGTTGGTGTCGTAGTCGAAGTGCCGAGGCATGATAGAATGACATGGCTCCTTCTCTACTTCTAATGTGGTGTCTGCAAACTGTTCGATCAGTAGCCAATGTGAAGAAATAGCAAAAATGAAGGAGGGTAAAAATTTAGTACCTGAAACATGTCATGTGGTTCCATAACAGAAGAATATGTGGATCAGCCTAAAGGGAGCATATTGGACGGTTTGCAGGAAAATGCGAAGATAAGTCAAGAGAAGGGACTTATTCCGCTTTAGTTAGCCCATATTTACGATTTTGATACTCGGGTGATTTAATTTAACTTTGCGGTAACCGCTTTTATAGAGTTATTAAAATTTGGTATGACAAATAATTCTTCCAACTATCTGTACAAGTAGTCGAGTCACGTGAATTTCACAGGCCTTACCTTCCATTCGAGGAAAAATATTTTTATGCAGTGAAATATATTTTACAGGATGTTCATTTATGCGTTTATTACTCCGAAACAAACGATTTCCAGGTACTGAAATACAAAGTGCGGTCAATACTTTTTTCTTGATTTTTAGTTGCAACATAATGATGTAAAATAATTCAAATAATGAAGATCCTGATAACCACAGGTAAATGCACTACCGTGCCTTATTGCGTTATACTTCTCTGTGAATACGAGAAGAGCTGTAAATAACAAGAAGTACAATAGCCATGTTTAGATGAAATAATATTAACATACTAGGCTACTTAAAGTGAAAAAAGAAAAACACTTTTCCCACCTAGCGCGGGCAATGCAGTAACGCTGATCCCTAATAATTCGAGGGAAAAATGACCCCTTTAATCTACCTGTTTTACACCATCTCTCTACTTTTATTTGGCATAATTTCTCCTATTAGGGTACGATGGGATTAATAATATATTTTCAACATCTTGGCGAAAGAAACTTGCTCCCAATTAATGCAAGAGATTCGATGGGTAATTTAACCTTCGCTCCGTGAGTGATTACCAATCTAGTTCATCTAATAATCTTGACATACTGCGCAGTTCATCAAGACAACGTTTTACGAACCCCGCTCCTCTACGCTGTACATGATTTTATCCAGCAAACAATCCAGGTTTAAGAAAATCACATATAATTGCAGCATGTTTTAAAGGAGGCTCTACTAGCGAAAGTTAATATTGCCCTTTGAATGCAACAATTCAACAATTTCAGAGTGTAAAAATCATTCGTCTTGATAACTGGCTAAAGATATTAAGGGATCTGGGTTCGGATCCCAGTCAAGGCGAATGATTTTTACACTCTGAAATTGCTGCATTAGAATGCACATTAGCGGATGACTCCGTTAAAAGTTATTGTTGTGGCATCTCCCGCAGTTTCTTTGGAATTTGCCCTTTGAACCTTCTTGCTACATTTACCGAATACTATTCCAATAAATCCTAATTTTTGCAAGTTTATCTACACATCCTCCATATACGTATATTTTACCCAGGAGAGGTCAAGATTAAGGGTAACGTTGAAGTATTTAATCGAATCTGCGCCTTTTATTTCGGTTTTGTGGATGTAGTGGGCGCTCGGGAGTGAACGACTCCCATTCCAAAAATTCATCACCACGCACTTTTTTAAGTTTAATTCTCATTTCCAAGTGTTGCATCAACATTGTATTGTATAAAGATCATACGTTAATGCTATTTATCCTCAGAACTGGGGATAAATCTGTTAGCCACTGCGTCGTTAGTAAATTAGCACATGCTATAATTAACCACCGATTTAATGTCGTTAGCGTAAAGAAGGATTAAAATGTCCGATAGCACTCCATGAGGAGCACCCGACGTGACTTCTACTGCATTAGACCATCTATTAATACCCTTTAAACGCAGCCATTCAAATAGACTTGTAGATATATGTAAAACTTTGATCGAGCTCTTGGTGACAAAGGTTGTCACCAGTCAGAATAAACCCAATGGGTCTTCCAGCCCCGATAATATAATAGCTGGAATATATAAGGAGCCATCGTCGGAAATATCGCCGTATCCACACATCATTTCTAATATCCCCTTAACAGATAAAATAGTTCCCAATGACTGGGAAGGAGTAATTCAACGCTTATCTAATAAAATTGGTGATTGGAAGGAACCGAGTTACCGCAGAATTATCTCACTCATATCCATATCACGCAAGTGCATGGAACACATAATTATTCAGTGCTAACTACAGGGTTAGCTCATTACTTCCTTTCTTGAAAGCGTTTTGCGTTTGAAAAAGGAAGTTATATCGCCGCACCCTGTAACTACGGCTGATCTAGTTAAATATTTTGGGGTAGTTCTAACAATATGCCTTTCTTGTGGACCACATTTCAGGAAAATATGCGGATCCGCTTTAAAGAAACTCGGCTTCATCAAACGGGTAGTGTGGAAAGGTAATGAGAAAGTAAAAGAGAATTGTTATTTAACTCTAGTCAGGCCTCATCTGGAATATGCCGCAAGTACTTGGGATCCTTGGGAGAAAATTTGGCAAAAAGGAGTAAACAAGGTCCAGAGAAAATCCCCCAGATTTGTGGAAAATTGTCACAATAAGAAGACGGGCCTGACAGGCTTTTAAGGGGAATCACCCTAAAGGAATTATTATGGCCCCGCACTACTTTGGTAGATCATACCACAGAGATATGATATGGGAGATATATTCCAGTACAGATAGATATAACAACTCGGTCTTTCCCTGGACAATCAGGAATCATAATAGTCAGAAACCAAAGTCACTGTAGACATATTAAAGGCATTCACTTTACAAGTGAGGATAAGATTAAACGTTGCGTAGACGTAAGTGTATTCGTAGGTGCATGTGTATGCTAGTTGATAGTATATGCATTTACATGCGCGTAAGTTATAAAAGTTTTTGCATGAATATATACGCCTTTATGGGTGTAGATTGGCATGAATTTGTGGGTTTTGCATGCCGTTTTATTCTCTTTTACGGGTGGTAACCTAACTTTCCTCGCCACATGCCCTTGTGGCGGCTTACGGGGCACTATGTAGATGAAGACATTTTGAGCAATTGATTTGGTGGAGGTAGGTCATTGGAGTCGAGATCGCTTCTACATCTGCATAGTACCCCGCAAACCGCCGCATCGCAAAAGCTTGAGACATCAGGTGTTCCCCAATGAGGTGTCTTCGGGACTCTGGTACACCTACTTTACTTTGACGTCATCGACACTGCGTTTAACGGTAAAGTGGGCTCATTTGGCCACGACGAATTGGTTAACTAATCAGTAGTTCTATAGATAAATATGACATTAGCTGACGAATAGTGCAGCAAAGTCAATAAAATAAGAGATATAGCACCATCGCCGACAGATTCAAGTACTCAAATTTCCCTCACAAGGAAGGCAATCAATCGAACGCGGGTGGCCGAATGTATTAAAACAGCGATTTTATGAATTAGTCTGTCCATTATCACATGATATATCTTGTATAGTTATGTATTTTTTTATTGGAACTAATATATATTTGTGTGTTTTTATATATATATATATATATATATATATATATATATATATGTATACATATACATATATGTATATATATACATATATGTATATATATGTATATATATATGTATATATATACACATATATATACACACATACACATGTATATATGTATATATATATATATATATATATATACGTGTGTGTGCAAGTCGCGGTAATCCAGGGAGTAGAGCGTTGGACTGCTGGCCGGAGGGACCCGGGTTCGATTCCCGGGCAAGGCACTCTGGGCACCTCCAGCTCCACCCAAGCTATATGACTTTTCGGGTACCAGATCTTCCTGGGAAACCATAACCGGCACAGGGAAAGGAACTGGCCCCCCTACCCTGATGCACCGTCGCCAGTTGTGAAGTGAGGGCAGTGATTAAATTCCTCAATGCAAGAAACGTTCGCCCATGTGATATTCATCGCCAATTAAAGGAGGTGTATGGAGACAATGTAATGGACGAGTCGTCTGTTCGGCGGTGGTGTCGCAACTTCAACATGGGGAGGGGGAACACACACGACGATGAGCGTTCGGAGAGACCGTCTGTCATTACAGACCAACTGGTGAGCTCAGTTGACGAATTCGTGAGGAACGATCGGCGCGTCACAATTGATGACATCTGTGAGCATTTTCCCAATGTTTCTCGAACAATTGTTCATGAAATTGTTAAACACCATCTGCATTATGCAAAAATTTGTGCAAGATGGGTCCCTCGCGTATCTCAATGAGCTGGCGGCGAAGGACTATGCAGCAGGAATACAGAAACTTGTCACACGTTATGACAAATGCCTTAATTTGCTTGGAGATTATGTTGAGAAGTAGTTTAAAGTATCCTCTTTCAAATAAAATTTTTTATGTTTGTTAATATTTACTTTTGTGTCTTTATTTCACGAACGGGTACTACTTTCCGGATGACCCTCGTATTTTAAATATACCCCACAGCCGCAAGGGCGTGCGGCGGAGGGCCATACGTACATTACTATTATTTAAAAACACGCATTTAAATATATATACATATATGTGTATAAATATATATATATATATACATACATATATTTATATATATATACATATACATATATATATATATATATATATATATATATATAATATTGGGACGGCACAATAGAACACAAATAAAAAAGTAACATTTAAAAGGACCCTCACACGGTAAGTTGTTTGAGCTTTCGGCCTTCTCCGAGGCCTTCTTCAAGAGTCTTACTTGAAGAAGGCCTCGGAGAAGGGCGAAAGCTCAAAACATTTACCGTGCGAGGGTCCTTTTAAATGTTAATATTTTATTTGTGTTCTATTGTGCTGTCCCAATAGTATACTGATCGTGTGAGTGTTTCTGTATCATCGATATATATATATATGTGTAAGTCGCGATAGTCCAGGGAGTAGAGCGTGGGACTGCTGATCGGAAGGTCCCGGGTTCAACTCCCGGGCAAATCTTTGAGCACCTGCAGCTCCACCCAAGTTAAAGTGATTTTTCAGGTACCAGGCCTTCCTGGGAAACCATAACCGGCACAGGGAAAGGAACTGGCCCCCCTACCCTGATGTGTGAATTTCACACGCCGTAGTGCTTAGTTCTGGGTGCACTCTGCCTTCACCTACCAAACCGACCTTCGGGTTGATTACTGTGTTTATGGTATGTATATATATTTATATATATGGTATATATATATTTATACATTTATACATGTATATATATATTTGTATATATATATATATATATATATATATATATATATATATATATATATATATATATATATATTTATATTTATATAAATTATATTTTATTTTTCATTTATATATATAAATATATTTCTTATATGTCATTTATATTATTAATATATTTATACATGTATATAAACCATATACACAGTAATAAACCCGAAGGTCGGTTTAGTAGGTGATGGTAGAGTTCACCCAGTACTAAGCCCGACGGCGTGTGAAATTCACACATCAGGGTAGGGGGGCCAGTTCCTTTCCCTGTGCCGGTTATGGTTTCCCAGGAAGGCCTGGTACCTGAAAAATCACTTTAACTTGGGTGGAGCTGCAGGTGCTCAAAGATTTGCCCGGGAGTTGAACCCGGGACCTTCCGATCAGCAGTCCCACGCTCTACTCCCTGGACTATCGCGACTTACACATATATATATATATCGATGATACAGAAACACTCACACGATCAGTATACTATTGGGACAGCACAATAGAACACAAATAAAATATTAACATTTAAAAGGACCCTCGCACGGTAAATGTTTTGAGCTTTCGCCCTTCTCCGAGGCCTTCTTCAAGTAAGACTCTTGAAGAAGGCCTCGGAGAAGGCCGAAAGCTCAAACAACTTACCGTGTGAGGGTCCTTTTAAATGTTACTTTTTTATTTGTGTTCTATTGTGCCGTCCCAATATTATATATATATATATATATATATATATATATATATGTATATGTATATATATATAAATATATGTATGTATATATATATATATATTTATACACATATATGTATATATATTTAAATGCGTGTTTTTAAATAATAGTAATGTACGTATGGCCCTCCGCCGCACGCCCTTGCGGCTGTGGGGTATATTTAAAATACGAGGGTCATCCGGAAAGTAGTACCCGTTCGTGAAATAAAGACACAAAAGTAAATATTAACAAACATAAAAAATTTTATTTGAAAGAGGATACTTTAAACTACTTCTCAACATAATCTCCAAGCAAATTAAGGCATTTGTCATAACGTGTGACAAGTTTCTTTATTCCTGCTGCATAGTCCTTCGCTGCCAGCTCATTGAGATACGCGAGGGACCCATCTTGCACAAATTTTTGCATAATGCAGATGGTGTTTAACAATTTCATGAACAATTGTTCGAGAAACATTGGGAAAATGCTCACAGATGTCATCAATTGTGACGCGCCGATCGTTCCTCACGAATTCGTCAACTGAGCTCACCAGTTGGTCTGTAATGACAGACGGTCTCTCCGAACGCTCATCGTCGTGTGTGTTCCCCCTCCCCATGTTGAAGTTGCGACACCACCGCCGAACAGACGACTCGTCCATTACATTGTCTCCATACACCTCCTTTAATTGGCGATGAATATCACATGGGCGAACGTTTCTTGCATTGAGGAATTTAATCACTGCCCTCACTTCACAACTGGCGGCGTTCTCAATTTTTTTAAACATTGTAAACAATCACAGAAACAACACAGGCAACGTCACGCAACTTGGCTCAGAGAAGGCAGACTGAAGCTATCTGACCTCGTCCAGCGGCTACTCGCGTCGTCAGCACTTCATGCGGCACGAACGGGTACTACTTTCCGGATGACCCTCGTATGTATCTAGGTTTTTGGAACCGGACTGTTTTTATTTATAATGCCTACGGTATGAGAAATATAGAAAAAGCTAAAGTAGATTCAATTAAGTACTTTGTTATTACCCTTTTCAACGATCTTTGCTTGGTGAAACATTAACCTGGAATCTGAGTAAAACAGGTAAGATTTTAGTGGAAGGTTGTTGGGGAAATGTGGCGAGAGGTAAATAGCTATTATGTCTTTCGCTAGTTAGGCCTAATTTAGAATATGCTGATAGAATATGCGATACTTAAGAATCCAGTTTGATTGCATGTAGCCAAGAGGAGCCTGCGTTGGGAAACGTTCTTACGATAAACTGTGTTCAGAATCTAGGTTATTAGAGGAAATAAATTGGTATTCACTCGTGGAGCGAAGGTCAAATTACGGATTAAATCTATGTCATAAATTGGAAGCCGGTCTCTTTAGCGGTGTTGTTGTAAATATCATTCTCAACGCACTGCAAACAGGAGAGGTCATTACGGGAAAATTAGAGAGATTAGCTACAGAGCCGACAGATTGGAGGTTCCCTTTTATCCGCTAACGACACGTGATGATAATAACGACCGCGCTGCGGGAAACATTTCATTTTCAAACTCTTAGTGACCTATACTCTTACAAAAATTCATTGTCGGATGTAGAATGCCTTGTTTGAGAGTGGGAACGTATTCTGTCGAAAGCTGTAATGGTTAAGGCAAAGCAGATCGTGCGAAACCCCACTGGATATTTTTATTTATGACATCCTGTAATCGGGGGAAGGGAATACTTACGTAATGTATGTGCTGCAATTTCAGATTAAAATTTAACCTCCGAAAATGTTCCTCACGAGAAATAATTGCACAAACTTAGATATTATGGTGTTCTCAGTTCATCTAGCAGGCTTCTTTAGCGACGACGTTGAAATTATATGCAATTAATCTTTTCGCACTACGATAGAAGAGATCAAGGCAAAATATTTAGAGAGATTAACTGTAGAACAGTTGGATTCAAAATATTATTTTTCTCTCGAATGATAAAGGATCAGTATAAGTCCCTGTATCTTAGTAGCACACCGCGCTGGGTGGGAAATGTATTTTTCTTTTTTCACTTCAAGTAGCCTAGTGTGTTGCTATTATTTATCAAATCTGAGTTTATTGCCATTACTGCCTGTTCCTCTCGTACTCGCAGTGAAGTATATTCTCTTAGATTTTGTAGCGTGTATAGTTGCAGTTTTCATTATCTCTATTAGTTTAATTAGGTCCAATATATATTTAGATTTAAAATTGAGTAAAACTTTTTGAGGTCGCATTTCTGGTTTTTATTCACTTCCTGTTACTCGCCTTTTAGGGTACCATTTATGTAGGAGTACGCGTATATAATACGTGAAGTTAATTTAATGTGCCCTGAATGCCTTATTCCTGAATTCATCAATAAAAATATTTAACTAATCGAGTCAAATTTTAGGGGAAATAGATTTTTAAAATACCATCATGTTCATTTATTTATTCCGAGGACATTTTAAGGAAAATTATTTATTTAAGTACAGCGTGATTTAATATGGATAAGTGCCCAAATGACGAGCTTACGTTCTTACAATCATCTCAACCACTACTTCACGGTTTCTGCACTCGTTTTTCTCCTGTATTTTGCGAACCTCCATGATCTCGGACCCCAATGAAGACTACACTGCGAATCAAAAGATATTTTCCGTCGATTACATTAGAAAGCTTTGTGCATAGCTTTGGAGATATTAGATTTTTATCAGCAGAAATCCGTATTTCTTATCACCGCCAGCGATGCAACTGCATTTTGTATTGGCGAAGGGTACGGGGCAATATCACATAAAACTAAAATGTCCGGTAGATTTTATTGGATTTATGAAAAGGTTTAAGAATATGCCCCTGGAAACATTTCTTTGCTATATGAAGGGGGAAATCGAAAAATTATATTTTTCCAAATCATAACGAAAATTTCTTCCCGAATGTCTATTATTGTTTGGAGTTAATGGTTGTGAGGTATGGAATCAAGCAACGGACTCGGGCTGGGTCGACATTTGAATGCGTATATAGTTCGGCTGCGGAACGAGCGAGTGCAATCTGTTAAAAGTGTGTCGTGGATGATAAGCGGCGGTGTCAGGAGAGTGTAGCCGTGTTTCGGTAGGACTTGAAATACTACGAAAGCCTATGACAGTGTCGTGACTTGGGGATTTAATCCCGTCATCCAGTAGATCGACAAAAAGTCCGAGGAGAGGGCGACACCTCCGCTGGACACGAGTGAAGGTCTCAACCACTGAGGTCGATAAAGGAACTCACATTTAACTGCAAGCGTGGAAAAAATCACTTCAACGGCTGCGGTACTACTATGCGGTATCCTCAGGGAAACCATCACGTTAATATCCTAAGGATCAGCGGCTCAGTAACCTCGTTTTCACTTTTATTGATTAAATATTATCCGAAATCGTCGGAACACACTCCAGTTAAATATTTGCGAGTTGAGCTAGTTCCCACCTTTTGATCTTGGGAGGGAATTATTAGGGACAAGAGGAAGAGAGAGCATAAAGCGTGTGCAAAGTGCGATGAACTGCTTAGTATGAAACCATAAGTGTTACTTCAATTCTGGCCTGCAAAGGAATGAAAAACCCGCGTGTGAAATTATTTACAAGCAAGCTAGAAATTTTAGGCACGAGTGCAATGATACGGCCCAAAGCAGACTTTTGGAATTAAATCAGGAGGATTAATCACAGCTGATATGAGAGTGGAGGTGCACGTGGGGAAATCATAGCTCGTATAGTGCAGTAGCGAGAGTGAAAAGCTAATGAGTTTTTGTAAGAAGACAAGATGAACGTGAGGCATAGCTCGTAGTCCATTTTTTCCAAGTCACTTAATGACTCTATGTAAGACCATTGAGGCAGTTATCAAGTAAATTAAATTCTGCATTGTAGCAATGATAACGAGGTGGCACTAAAACCTTGGTCGGCATATTTATACAGAAATTTTGGCTTGGAACAGAACCAAGTTTTTTAAGTTGCATTAATGATGAAATTAGTTTGCTAAGCTGTTTTTTGCATTGCGGGAATGGCTGATAATAGATTTACTCAAAACAAAAATATGTTCAAAGAAGAGCGAATATTCCGAGAGAAAGGAAGGGTTGGGCTGAGAATACGTATCATGAGTGAATATAGTCGAAGATTCTCTCAACACGAGGAAAGGTTGGCCGAAGAATGAATGGCCGAAGTCTCGAGAATGGCATTAGAGAGTATGACGCAATTTGTGAATCTGACAAAGCAGAAAGAAGCATGCAGGGACAGGGCAAAGTGGAGGATACGAGTGAAAGAGAGGATGTTCCCTTAAATAACTTAAAGTGATTTTTTTCGAGTTAGCCTACCCCGAAAGGACACGTCATGAAGGGTGTTTGCAGGCAACATTTTACTAGATTGAGTTTTCTGAGAAGCTTTTTATTTTGTTTGTGACAAACCTAAGTGTTAGGGCATTACATTTTGCGAATCATTAAACATGCATGCTTTTAAATTGTAATCTACAATAATATTAATTTCTAAATCTAAATCATTGATAATTGATTAGGAATAATATCAAAATATCATGTATATGGTTTTTCTTGTACCTGATTGATTTCGTCAGGATACATGAGTGAATGAAAAACGATGGATATTTTCGCGTGCCTTTGAGAGGTTTGCTTTGTCAACCAGAAACAAGGATGGTACAAAAGAAAAGAAGAGACGGAAGTAAAACCTAGTCAAAATGTCAATAGTTTCACGTTAAGGAGCGAAATGAAAAAACAAAATTAAATGGAGCGAAACCGGCGGAAGGAGACTCAAGGGCGAAGTGACGACACCAGAGACGAAACTACTCTCTTGGCCGAAACTCAACTCCTACTCCGTGATGAAACTAAGCCCATTTGAAAATGCTATAGGTTTCATAGTGGTCGAACCATGTGATTCCTCTTCGAACAGTTTAACGGAGCACCAAATTGAGAATGGTGAATACTGACGCAGTGAAAGAACTTAGCTGCATTGCTCCTGCCGTTCGTTGAACTTCGAGAACCGAAGTGTAAAGTCGTTCGTAATCGTCTATCCAGAAAGTTCAGAAACATACATTAAACAATGCTTACTTTTTAAACGCGTTGGATTAATGCGAAGTTGTGAGCAATAAGATATGCGATTTCCGCGAATTACTTTAATTTCATTGGAGTAAAAGCAACTTCGCGAGTGATAATGCTCGTCAGACACTTATTGAGGCCACCCCCTTATTGGCTCTTCCCCCATTTCCCTCATTTCGTGCGAACGAAGGGAAACGAGTTTCGTTTCACTCCGGCTTGAAACGTGACTCATTCGCACCATTTCTATTCTCCTCCCTCCAAGAAACAGTGGTTCCAGCCACGGTCCCTAACTATAATTGTTACTACATAAAAATGATAAAGATAACATTGACGGGATGACTAAATAAAAAAGACATTCAAAGAACAGGAGGCGGAAGAAATTGTTTCAAAACGCTTCAAAGAAAAAACAAACATATTAGACGGGTTCCAAGGTTACCGAAGACAATAACAGTAGGAGTAATGGATGAGAGGAGATTCCAAGGGAGGACTCGAATGGTATACGTACAGTATAATATGGATATATGTATATAAGTATAGAGAGGTGAAGGCATCCGAGAAGAGAGCCTCAAAACAAACAGAGAAGGCGCTGGCGAGCGTCCGTTGATCATCCGCTGCGTAGCGAGACGGTCAGCATTAAAAAGTATTACTAAGTCTTTCACGCCGACCTTGACATTCACATGTGTTTTCTCATTGGTTCTCTTGGATAAAATTTGAATCACGAAGAAGCAAACACGACTTGTAAAGCCTTTTTGAATGGTATCACGTGCCGCTCTCACATTTCTCAGGAGTTCGTGAGCATTGGACGCCTCACGAGACGGTCGAGGGAGGGCGAGCCTTCCCTCACGGAACGCCTTGACTGCCATTTCAACTTTTTTGGCCTACGTTCATTACAGTCACCCGCTCGCGGAGCGACTTAACGACTCCTTTCAACTATGAAATACACGACTAAGTGGAGCGAACTGTGACCTATTTCCCGCCGCCGAGCGAGCGGATGCCTGTGCACGGCGGCAAGCCGGTCGTTCCATTTGCGCGCGGCATCGCCCAAGGCGTCGCGTGCGCGCGGGGGCCCTGACAAGAGAGCCGCACCGACGCCCGCCTGCCCCCGCTCACTCTCCCTGACGGGTGGGTGTCTCGCTCGCCGCACGCGTGCCGGGTGACTGGCGCCAGTTGCAACGCAGCGCGGCCGTGACATCGCCCTCGTCAACCCGGGGCGCGGGAGCCACCTATCCACACGCGCGGTACTCGCTCGCTCGTCTCTGTCACGGGGGCCGCGCGAGAGCCCGTGTTTCGCTCCACCTTCCTCACGCTCGCCCCTTCGCTTCCCGGGACCCCTTCTTCTAACCCCGCGGTCCGCGGCGGGATAATGAAAGTTACGAAGGAGCAATTATTGTCACCCTACTCCGAATTAGACTTTCCCTCTCGAAGACCAAACGGCGCTGATGACAGGTCTATTTTAACCGCGCTATCTCGGCCTTGATCTATTTCGCACAGGGGGGACATGGCTGCTGGATTCCTTCTCACTGCGCTCCTGGCAATCGCTTTCGCGCTCGCCGGCCTCATCCAGTACCAGATCACGGCAGCCGTGATCAAGTTCTCCGCCGCCGAGTACACGGACTACGTCTCGAAGGCTGGTTTCGTGACACGCTTCTGCAAGGACTACGATGTCTCGGATGAGGCGAAAGTCGATTCGCTGGAGGATCATGGGAGCGGTGATGGGAGCGATCCAGCCGAGGAGGGCAGCGAGGAGGAGGGAAGACATTATTATCCAGTGATTCGGGTATGTTTGTGTTGGCGATTGACCCTCGCCTCCCCTCCCCCCCGCCCCGCCAAACCACTCCCCCGCAAGCTAGAGCGTTTCCATCGAGGGCAGTTATGTCTTTTCATTTACGCCGCGTGCTTGTTTTTGCTCGGAATGCAATTGGCACACGCGTTGCTTTCGCGGTGTCACTCGGCTCGAGCACAATACATCAATCTTGGAGCAGGGAAAGTGGAATACTCTTGCCAAGTTAATTGCATCATTCGTGAAATCACTCGGGTGACTGCACCAATTTTTTCCCTAAGAAGTTGTGTTTCAGAAAATAAAGTCTTCTTGATTTACTTAACAATGTTCAGTTCAGTCGAGGGAACAATGTTTTAAAATATATAGAAAAAAATTCTCAGATTAGAGTAATATGGGCTTAAAAATGCCCTTTTTTCATCTTTACTTTGATTTCTCAAACAAACATTTTTTATTCCATCACCGAATTAGATAAACATTGACTATCATCCTCACCGTATTATTTTTATAGTCTTGTAATATCAATTTCTTCATCAAAAATTTCGATTAAAAATAGTATCATATAAGGAAGGGTATTCCTTATATTATATTATATTATATGAAAACTGGGGTGAACTAGTTTGAGGTAGCCAAATTATTTACTGCATAATTTTCTCTAAAATCATACGTGATTGTTCTTACACGATGATCTTGCGAAATGGTCATTCTCAAACGTTGTCACCGCCTGTCTGCATAGTAAAGCGCAATGACTAAATATGGATTCATGAAGAAAAATGGCCATTGCTCTGATGTTACGTGGCAATTTTATGACACGCAAAATCGAAAATCTATTCACTCGTAAGAATAATAAAAATTCTACTGATTTATAGGAGCCTAAATAAATTGTAATGATATTTAATTTGACCAAACTTCCGCTGCGGTTGGGAACACTTCTATGTCATTGATATTCAAAACTTTTCTTCCCGAAAAGGTGGTAAATTTTAACAAAAATAATAAAAAAGTATCACCTAAACAGCTGTTGAACTATATGCAGTATTGAAATAGATAATATTTGACCGAGAAGTTTCAAAAGTAAGGATTTATATTTTTTCTGATTAATGATCACTTTTTCTAAAATGTGGATTCTTGTTTTTAAAATAATGTACTCTTGGAGGAAATATCAGTATACATACCTGTATACTCGCATGTATATATATATATATAAAATAAAATATATATATATAAATATATAAAAATCTACATCAGCGTTTTTCTATATTTGTGCGTCGCCGAAGAGCGTTCCATTTCAAAGATATATATATATATATATATAAATATATATATATATATATATATATATATATATATATATATATTTATATATATATCTTTGAAATGGAACGCTATATATATATATATATATATATATATAAATATATATATATATATATATACATATATATATATATTTATTTATATATATATATATCTTTGAAATGGAACGCTCTTCGGCGACGCACAAATATAGAAAAACGCTGATGTAGATTTTTTGAATATAGAGACACAAAGAAAGGACGCTCACAATATGTCATTTGACGTTTCGACAGCTCGGCTGTCTTCAGAATGGCGTTCTCGGGGAAGAGCGGAGATGTGCGGGGGAGAGGTGGGGGAAGGAGAGGTAAGGGACCAATAGGAAATGAACAAGGGGGTGGAGGGGATATGCAGGCAGCCATATGATGCATTGAAAGGGCTTGGTTCAGCCCGGGCGGTTTAAATGTTTGGGCCACCCAGATATGTATTCATATATATATACTATATATATATATTTTTTTTTTGTTTCTAAGGTAGGTTTTTGGATGGACACAGCTACTAAATAAATATTTTGAGATTCCTAACAAAATACAAAATCCAATATCCTACTCTGCATCAGATAAATAAATAAATAAATAATATATATATATATATATATATATATATATATATATATATATATATATATATATATATATATATATATATGATATGGAAAGTCTGCAGAGGAAGGGTGAAATCGGTGCGCTGTACAGCAAAGTTAAATCGTTATCGGGAAGTAAGAAAGGAAGAGCTATGCTAACAGTTAGGGATAAGGCGGGTAAGGTAATAGTTGACGCAGGAAAGATCCAAGAGAGATGGAAGGAGTATATAGAAGAACTGTATAGTAAGCAGCTTAGACCAACAAAGTTAGACATTGAAAAAGAAAATGACGTAGAGGAAGACAGCTTAGGTCCAGGCATACTAGACAATGAGATAGAAAGGGCATTAAGGGAGATGAAACTAAATAAGGCCGTGGGGGTAGATAACATTCCCGTGGAACTTTTAAAATGCTTAGAAAAATGTGGCAGGAAGAGGCTATATGGGCTGATCCGTAGTATTTATGAGGAGGGAATCTGGCCGGAAGACTTTGTGAGATCAGTTTTAGTTCCGATTCCGAAAAAGGTAAAGGCCACGTCATGTGAGGACTATAGGACAATTAGTTTGATATCCCACGCAGCTAAGGTTGTTCTCAGGATCATAAACAAAAGGATAGAGGGTAGGGCAAATGATTACTTAGGGGATGATCAGTTTGGGTTTAGGAAGGGGAGAGGTACGCGTGAGGCCATTGCAGTAATGAGATTATTAATCGAGAGGAATATAGAACACAACCAGGAGGTATTTGCCTGTTTCGTAGATTTTGAAAAAGCGTTTGATAGAGTGAATTGGGAAAAACTAATGAGTATATTGCAGAAAATAGGAATAGATTGGAGGGAAAGGAGACTAATCCGCAACCTGTACATGTCTCAGACTGCTCAGGTGCGGGTGGGAAACGGGGAGTCAGGATGGGCAGTGTTAGGAAGGGGTGTAAGGCAGGGTTGCCCATTATCACCGTTGCTGTTCAACCTGTATGCAGAGGAAATGATCAAAGAGGCATGGGAAGAACTCGAGGTAGGAATGAAAGTGGGCGGGGAAATCGTAAAATCAGTTAGGTTTGCTGATGACCAAGCTTTAGTTTGTCAGTGAGCCAAAGGGTTGTAAGCGTTGCTGAGTGTGTTCGAAATTCAGTGCGACAGGTATGGGATGAGAATCAATATTAATAAAACAAAGGTTATGCGATTTTCTAGAAAGAAAAAGGCTAAGCTTAACATTAAAGTAGGAGGGCAAAAACTAGAGCAGGTAGAACAGTTTACGTATCTCGGTAGTGTTTTGGACCAACACGGTCAAAGTAGTAGGGACGTAAGGAGAAGAATTGCGCTAGGCAAAGAGGCTTTCACAAGGAGGAGGGAGTTGATGACAGGGACTTTGAGTAAGGATGTTAAGAAAAGACTCGTAAAAACTTTGATATGGAGCGTAGCTATGTACGGTGCGGAAACGTGGTCATTGAAGCAGTAGGATAGATGTAGATTGGAGGCTTTTGAAATGTGGGTGTGGAGAAGAATGGAGAAGGTGAAATGGACAGAGAAGAAAACAAGTGAGGAAGTACTTGGTATGGTGGCGAAGAGAGGGGTTTGTTGGGGGAAATCCTATGGAGGCAGGAAAAGTGGATGAAGGGGGTGTTGACCGGCAGTGGGATGTTGAAGACTGTGATAGAAGGTAGAATTTTGGGCAAAAGAGGCAAGGGAAGGAACAGGATAGGGATGTTGGACGGGATGAAGGGAGGAATAAAGTACTCGGAGATGAAGAGGGACCTGATATTGAGTAGGATGATGAATTTTGTGTTTTGTTAGGAGTAATAAAATATTTGTTTGGTAGTTGTGTCCATCCAAAAACCTACCTTAACCGGTAGATTACCTTAAAAAAAATATATATGTATATATATATATATATATATATATATATATATATATATATGTGTATATATATATATGTATATATATATATATATATATATATATATATATATATATATATATAAGCCATAAACACAGTAATCAACCCGAAGGTCGGTTTGGTAGGTGATGGTAGAGTTCACCTAGTACTAAGCCCTGTACGGCGCGTGAAATTCACACATCAAGGTAGGGGGGACAGTTCCTTTCCCTGTGCCGGTTATGGTTTCCTAGGAAGATCTGGTACCCAAAAATCACAGAGCTTGGGTGGAGCTGCAGGTGCCCCGAGTGCCCGGGAATTGAACCCTGGACCCTCCGGTCAGTAGTCCAACGCTCTACCCCCTGGACTACCGCGACCCACTTTATAAATATATATATATATATATACATATAAATATATGTATATAAACAGAAACACAAATGTTCGAATGTGTATATGTATATATCTGTGCGTGTATATATATGTGTGTTTGTATATATATACAGGTATATATATATATATATATATATATATATATATATATATATATATATATATATATATATATATATATTTATATACATATACACATTCGAACATGGAATCCCGCCACACGGCGGACAAATATTTATTCGCATGGAAATAGATTTAAGGAAAAGGGATAGGAACACACAGAAAGGAAGAACACAGGGGAGGTGGGCAAGGCGGAATCGGTCAGATCACTGGTGTAATAATATTTCATTGACCGGGGCTTGAACCATGGACCTTTCGACTTGCCGGGCGGATGCTGTAACCACTTGAGCTATCGAGGAAAGGAAATATATTCTGAAATCCGCGGGGGGTTGTTGGATATGCGGTGAAAGGGGTGACACTTGAGAGCCTAACGCCCTCACCTTCCTTTCAGAGGAGATGCCGAAGAGGTGGTAATCTTCTCGGCCGGTCACGAGAAAGGAAGGGGCGCCGTGGAGAGCATCGGCGAAGCCCGTCCTCCACCTTTGAAGTCGTGGGATCCTGCAGCAGCAATGGCGGGCGTTGGAACAGGCGCTAGGATGCTGCAGTGCGCGCAGTGTGGTCCAATTCGGTTGCCCTGTCAAGAGGATGCGTTTAGGGGATTACCACCTGGATATTAATAGATGCGGGAGAGCCATTAGGGTTTATGGGGAGGGGAAAAGTGGCGACTAGTATCGGAGAGAAATAACTTTCCCATAGAGGAATGTGCTGCGAACGCATCCGTGCGATGGACATTTTTCCCGGAATTGCAATTTCCTTTCCGGAAAAGCTATGCCTTTCTTATCAAATGAGGAAAAACGTTATTTATAAAGCGATGTGACTTTGAAAGAGGTCGATATTCTTTCTCCTTCTCACGAAACATTAGCGGAGTGCTTGATGACCACGGATGAGGGGCTGAAAGGAAAATTAGGGGGAACAGCCGGAATCAGAACCTTTCCAAGCGGTATGACATGTTTCCAGCACGCAATCCTCATGAAGAGAAGTGTCCCGCGATACCTTTCCTTAATCCATCGGCGGTGACTGTGACTCTTTTGGAAGACTCATAAGTGGGCGAAATGGGTGTGTGAAATGGAGAAAATGTGGAAGCATGCAACAATTTGGCTTTTAGTTTCGAGAGCGCTCACCTGACGCCTACAGCCTCGCTCTATGAATAAGTCGGCGCCGCATTCAGTGATTTGGAAGAGGCGGAACTGAAAATGGTGTCGGATGGGTTCCCCGATACATGCTCTCGTGGATCCTTCGACTAAGGACGCACATATATCTTAATACCCCAATGAATGACATGGGATTCTTCAACCACTCGGCAACCTCCTAGGTGATTGATTACCTGTGCCCAATGATGAGGAAGTGCAACGAACCATTGAGGAGATGATGAGGGATGATGCTCACCCCCTCCCTCACACGGACAACATTCTCGATACGCTATCAGGTGCATCGAGATAGTCTTTCTCCTTAAAGGATATGGTGTCAAGATACTGGCAGTGTGAGGTTGAGAAAATCGATAGGGAAGAGACAGCATTTGTTACAGTTGACGGGCTTTGCCAATTTAGTATTGCATTTAGGAACGTTCAAGGGGCCCAGTACTTTTCACGGGTTAGTGAGCCAAGTGCTTGCAGGTGCTCAATAGAAGTGTTGTTTGATGCCACCACATAGCTCGAAGGCTTATCGTATAAATTTATCAGTTTCAACCCAAAGGCCATAGCCTACTTTCTCATCATCGCCGATATTATTCCGCTGCAGTTCTTTTCCCAGCTTCTTTTTCCATTCTTCCCTGGATATTCTAACTCTTTTGCTAATTTCTTTTTTTACTTTCGGTAATTTAGTCTTTAGTCCTTGATACATTGTATTTTACTCTTTCTTCCAAATTTTTGTCCAGGATTTTTAACCTGATTTTCAAATTCATAATTCACTAGTGTGTAGAGTATATGGTATCTTATTGAATCCCTTGGCATCTTCCGTCTTTATCGTCTTCGTGGGTCGTTCTGAAAGAGTGCTTTTCCACTACTGATTTGTATTACTATTATTACTATTATTATTATTACAAGTACACATGTGCTAATAGACATTGTCAGGTGGCACACAAGTCCCAAATAATTGCAAAAGATAGTACATAAAACCAGACTTCAAAACCCAAATCTCTTTGACAAAACAAGTGAATCCCCATCCCATTTACAGCCATTAATCAGCAAGAAAAAAAAAAGATAAATTAAAAATAAAATTAAGCTATTACATATAATACCAATTCACAGTATTATCACAATATTATTCACAGAATTCCACAAACTTTTATCCGTTTTCATTTTTCTTCCTAATGTTATGTCTCCCTAAAGACTCTTTTCCTTTTTGTCTTTCTACAACGATTATATTCCATTCTTCATGCATGATTAGATTTCCTTCTCTCATTATTTCTTTTTTATTTTGGCGATGACGTCGTACAACTCCTCACTTCGTCATCATCGTAGTCTGTTGATGGCATGTACATTTACAACCACAGCTTGTGTGAGATTCGTTTCTGTATTTACCGTAATGATCCTTCAATTGTATTACTAGAATATCTTCACACTCATCGCAGCACTTTACCATATTATCGTATCTATCTACTTCCATTCATGGAGCCAGTGCGAATGAGCTCCCGGCTGCTGCTCCAGATACCTCATTCTTCGGTCCATGTGCATCTGAAATATCTGAGCCCGTTCTATAAACTATTGCCTCTGTACCCGTTGGCCTTCCAGATACCCTAGATGGCCGTTAATTCCAAGTCCTGGTGATAAATTAATGTACAAATTTGACTGTTGTACTACACCCTAGTGTGGTCGCCGACCGGAGATACTAATGGGGGACTCGGTCAATTACGAAATATTTTACTCTTAGAATACTGCATCACGTCATCTTATTTAATAAAATAAAAAGAGAAAATGAGTGAACTGCTTCTCCATAAAAATCAGCATAACCGTCTACAAAACAAAGCCGTGTGGAAGCCATGAACGTGATTTTTACCGCGTCATGCTACATTTTTCAATAAATTAAAAAATTCAAATTAAATCCTTGTTTTTGTAGTCAGCGAGCTTTGGCACAGTGAGCAATTAATACTCGTAAATTGTCGGTACTTCAAGTGCCTTGAATCTTAAATGTAAAGCTATAGTGTAGTTTTTATTTGTAACTGATGACATAAGCGAAAATGAGGAGTCAATATAGTGCATAAGAACGACCGCTTGATTCGAGTCCTATCGAAGGCTAGTATCAGCTTCTTTTTCCGACCCAGCCTCCATTGTCGGCCACATCGTCCAACCACTCAAATGACCCGTTATGAGAATGTGGACATGTCTTAAAATATGATGGAGGCTATTTTAGGGCATGCTCTTTAAAAGTCTTGAGCAATGACCACCCCGTTATGATATTAACGTTTTCATTAGGACAGCTTTCTCAGAATGTCCGTAATTCACAATCCCCCCCATAGAATGGTCTCCAGAGAATTGTTTTGAAGCAGATTCCCAAGTCAATCCTGTTATCTACCTTGTCTCTTTATTTCTTCATAAAACCATTTCCTGCCTGTCTCCAACACGTAATTATCGTATTGAAATGTAATGAAATATTTGACTTTGTAATTCCACACACTTTCACTTCCACACTTCACAAAGTGTGTGGAATTATAAAGTCAATTATTTCATTACACTTCAATATATTATGCAAATTCCATAAAGTTACGCCTGAGACAACAAATTTTACGTAATTATCGTAATTCATAATCCATCACTTCTGTAATTATTTCATTATGGTAACTATTGGGCTATGGTAGCTAATGGACAATCGTAAACTTGGTGAGCACCTAGCCTTTTCTTTGCCTTTCTCTTCTGCAAAGAGGCAACTTTTAAGTTGCTAGAGCAGTTGAATAAAGTGATACATATTTTTAAATTGACATAATTTATTGTGAAAAAATATGACTGTATTAGTATTATTGTTAGCTAAGTATGTATTAATATGTGGTACACGTTTCATTTCTGGGATTCAGTTTTGCGTCGGCGACCCGACTCAAGTTGAAACGTGTTCAGCTCCCCTACGCTTGCTTCGATGACGAAAAATGCTTCCCGTGAAAGCGCTTCTCTTCATTGGGAAACAGTGAAAAATCCTATGGGGCCAGGTGCGGAGTATAGGGAAGATGAACACATTTCTCATCGATGTTTGCGGGAGAATCGCGATTTCGTGGAACCCATCGCAAACAAGCAAGTCCCATGTGAAAGGTGTCGTATCTGTTACCAGCGTTTGGGTGGCGACAAATGAAAGATCCAGTAGTTCTAATACTGTCACAACCGCTATTCGTCAATGTTATCTCACCACAGCGGTGTTGAAGTTCACACCTGCAGAGCAGTGGCTGGAGCTCCGGGGTCACCTTCTCATGAAGTTGATTGTCTCTGCTCTTTAAAAATATTAAGCAGTCTTCTAGCTATGCCATAGAGTAGAATAGACTCTCCACAAGCTCCCTGTAACATTATATAAGCCTCACTTTGAAACTGATTGGCTCCTATCTAAACACTTAAATTGATCTTCTAGCTCTTCTATAGAGTAGAATAAACTCTCCATAGCTCCCTGAAGCATTACATTTCCCCCGGCTGACAATTTATTCAGGATAAACTATTTCAATGCAGTGTTATCTCGAAGTAATGATCACTGTTTATTGAACATTTCTGGTAATTTTGTCATCATTCCTCAGTCACATCACATTTCCGTCGCTTGCAATCTTCTATTCTCTGCTGCTTTTAGCCTTCATTTCTCACCATCATTGCAAAGTAGATACCAAGTTTCTTCATTGACTATAGTCAATGCTATTTGCCGTGTGTTTCACTCATAGACGTCATAGAAATAAAGAGGATTGACTGACAGCATTTTTCATATTTGCTCCTCCGATCTGTTTCTTTCCAGGTTCCTCTGACGGAAGACAGGCGCTGGGAACTTAACCTATACGAAGCATTCGTTTGGGGCTCGTTGGTGGGCCCCCTGATTGGAGGCTTTTTAGTGCCTCGTTTGGGCCCGAAACGGGTAATCGAAGGAGGACTTCTTGGGGCCAGCGCAGCCACACTCCTCGTGCCTGCAGCATGGTTCACTGCGTCCCACTACGCGCTCAGTGTCACGCAAGGGGTCTGCACGGTAAGTACACCCCACGGTTTATGCAATCTATTATTTAGGTATTTGTTTCATAATTCTTACAGTCGTGCCACTTGTGTCTCGAATGGTCTATTTAAAAGGTTTCATTGCCGCTATGTTTATTGATTGTAGTTCAGAGCTACCATTTTAATATCCTTAGTAACACTATGATCGTTTACCAATTTATGTTGTTTTTCTTCAGTTAAATTAAGACAGTGGAATTCCGTAGCATTAAACCCTTGACGTTGAATTCGTTAGATTACAGTTCCTTAAATGTTTCCAGATTTTTAATACCCAGTCAGAATACGTCTGAGTGAAGATATTGGAATAGGAATAAACATTGTGTACTTCGCGAAAAAATCACATAGAAATGAGCAATTCCAACGAATTAAAAATGTGTGCCGACGTAAGTTTTGCTTATCCCATCATCTATATATTTAAGCAATAAAATTACGAAATTTTAGAATAGTATATCGTAATCATCAGGCCTGATGAAACTGAAATGAGGAAAACCTAGGTCGAAATAAATATTAATTTTTTTAAATTGCCCATTTCTTAGTGATAATTTAGTGATGTTTTTTTCCACTCATGATCGCCTGAATCCTCTGATAGTGTACTTCCTTCTGCTCATTACCAGCGTAGTTCCAGTTACTGCTTTATTTTCACTAACACGTAATATTATATAGCAAAAGGAGGAAATCAGCTCAATTACGGCCTTAATTACTAAAAAATTCCTATACTATACCTATACTTAATAACTTGTTGGCCTATGCTCTTTACCATACAGTTCTTCTATATACTATATTATATTATATTATATACTATGTTATATTGTATATATATTGTTTACTATATTATATTATATTATATTATATACTATGTATTCCTTCCATCTCCATTGGATCTTTTCTGTTTCAGCTATTATGTTACCCGACTTATCTCTAACTGTAACCACAGATATTGCCTTTTCACTTTCCGATAGTGTTTTAACCTTCTTTTATAGCGCACCGATGTCGCCATACCTCTGCAAACTTTCCATGTCCTCGCACTACGTCTTCCACAATGGCTCTTTTGTTTTATTAGTCACCCGTCTCAATTAACTTTTAACTCATTTTACTTCCTTCTGTGTTTACCCACTTTGTTTACATTCTTTCATGTCCTTCTCTCAGCTGTCTTTCTAATCATCTCACCCGTGATCCATGGTGCACTTTTCCCATTAACAGTTTTTATAGTTTCTTTTGCTGCTTTCGGTGTCCCTATTTTGACATATTTCCATTTTGCCTCGATATTACTCAGCTCTTTTCCCTCATCCAAGATTTTCTCTACAGCCTGCAGGTCCTTCTTTTAAACCTAGTTAATGCTTATAAATTCCATTCCCTCATTCGCCGCCCCTGCCTTATATTTTTGAATCCGACGCTACACGTCACGAGCACTAAAGTGTGATCTGAGTCCGCATCCACTCCCGGGAAACATTATACGGCGCTCGTCCTTAAAAATTTCACTTGTTTCATCTTTAAATATTTCTCGTACTCACTGTCATTCTCTTTTTTCTCTTTTCAAAAGATTCTTTACTTTACGGTATTATTCTTGAAACAATTCCCGCGTAGGCAAGCTATTCTACTTGCTGTATTTAATGCTCCTCAAATTTAATGTTTGCCAATGCTTTCCTATTTTGCAAGTACCTCGTGAACGTTGCTCTTTTGATATTGCTTCTAATCCCATACTTATCACGCAGATTTTCTAATAAACTAAGGAATGTTGTAAGCCTCTTTTTTGTCTGACTAATCAAAGCTAGATCATTCACAATTCTTATTTAATGATTATTATTATCACTATTATTCCATTTTATAGCTTTCTCCATGTCTCTCTTACGTTTTCCTGCGCGTAAACGTTTAAAATCGGGCGAAAATGACCACCTAGACTCGCCTGCAGACGAACCACCTGTTATCCCAACCTGTGGAGGCAGAGACGTTAAGTTTGCGGCTTTCCCTCTAGTCTTCTCCTTTCTTCTATGCTATATTTATCCATTCTATCAAATTTACTCATGTCTTTACGGATACAATTATCTTTCTCGATACCTGGCACTTCTTTTACTTAACTTTAAAGTGAACCAGTTCATCTTTTCTCTATAAACATTCCATACCCACGCCCTACGTGTTTCAATCGTTCCTACAAGTTTCTCAACTTAGTTTTGTTATTTATTTCCTTTGACTTCCTTCTTCATTATTCGGTATTCATATTCTACTCTTTCTTCATGAGAATATACTTCCTATTGGCTTCTTCTGTGGCCCATAGCTTTCTAATCCATCACTCTAATATGGCTATGCGTGATTTAAATATGGCTTCAATTGCAACCTTCGCTATAATATCTTTTATGAATCCCACCCCAGTAAATATTTCGGCATTCCAATTCCTTACGCTTCTTCCCTTTCTTATCTTCTTTGATATTGCATCTGCACCCACGCACTACCCCACGAGCCGACACAACGGCGTGTGGCCGGAGAAATTACTTGCATTGAATGAATGAAATAATTAAATGCAACAGCAATTCATACAGTATTAGCTCGCATAAAAACACACCCTTGCGCACACAAGACTATATACACAATGAAATACATGTGCATCTATCTACATCGACACAATGCCTCGAAAGCCGTCGCAAGGAAGGGTGGCAGCGGGTGGTAGGTCACCAGCCCATTTACATTTATGATTATTATTATTATTAGGTAATCTACCGGTTAAGGTAGGTTTTTGGATGGACACAGCCACCAAATAAATATTTTGTGATTCCTAACACAACACAAAACCTTCATCCTACTCTATATAAGGTCCTTCTTCATCTCCGAGTACTTTATTCCTCCCTTCATCCCGTCCAACATCCCTATCCTGTTCCTTCCCTTTCCTCGTTTTCCAAACATTCTCCCCTCAATTACAGTCTTCAACATCCCGCTGCCGGTCAATACTCCCTTCAGCCCCTTTTCCTGCCTCCATAGGATTTCTCCCAACAAACCCCTCTCTTCGCCCACCATACCAAGTACTTCCTCATTTGTTTTCTTGTCTGTCCATTTCACCTTCTCCATTCTTCTCCACACCCACATTTCAAAAGCCTCCAGTCTACGTCTATCCTCCTGCTTCAATGACCACGTTTCCGCGCCGCACATAGCTACGCTCCATATCAAAGTTTTTACGAGTCTTTTCATAATATCCTTACCCAACGTCCCTGTCATCAACCTCCTCCTCCTTGTGAAGGCCTCTTTGCCTAGCGCACTTCTTCCCTTACGTCTATACTACTTTGACCGTGTTGGTCCAAAACACTTCCCAGATACGTAAACTGTTCTACCTGCTCTAGTTTTTGCCCTCCTACTTAAATGTTAAGCTTAACCTTTTTCTTTCTGGAAAATCGCATAACCTTTGTTTTAATAATACTAATTTTCATCCCATACATGTCGCTCTGAATTTCCAATTCACTTGGAGTTGAATCTTGTAAACCCCTATTTTCGACAGCGTTTACCTAGCCATGTCTTGCATGTACATTGTGCGTGGCTAATTCAGTGCATTTTATTATATAAGTTAATTTAATTATTTTGGAGCTTTGGGTTCAATGTTGTTGTGATTGCGTATCGTGTGGGGAAAGAACAAGTACGCACTTGCATTTGATGTGACGGTGCACAGCTCACTTTTTATCCCTGTGGTCGAGTCTAACAATATAATTTGATCTCATAAAATTTATCATGTGTCGCAAGAAAACTCGGGTACCCAATGCCAGTGTAATAGTCTCAAAGCCTTGCTCGCTGCCTTTGAGAATCAAAAATATCCCAGCCTGTTTCCTCCACCATATCCGACGAGCTGACTCTATTCTCAAGTGATTTTTAACAAACCCAGGGAATTTTCTCTGAATCTCATTCAATTCATTCGATAACGTGTTCTACCATAGATCCTATGCGCATACATACATTTATGTACGCCCATATTATTAATATTTATATAAATCTGCCGGTTAAGGTAGAACACAGGCTACAACGGTTCTACGATATTTCCCTTGCCTCACCAACAAAGTACAGCCTGACATCCGACACCATGTTAAGCTCCTCTTTAATTCAGCATGCTTCCTTCATCCCTTTGTTCCGTCCAGCATGCCTATCCTGTTCCTGCCCTCTCCTCGTTTGCCAAACATTCTCCCCTCTATCACAATTTTCAATATCCCACGGCCCATCAAAATGCCGTTTCCACGCCGCACATAACCACGCTCCATTTCAGAGTTTTGACGAATCGTTTCTTAAAATTCTTACTCAAAGTCACCGTCCTCGAATCTCTCCTAATTACGAAAGTTTATTTGAATAAAGAATTTATTCAACTTATCGCCCGGCAACTGGGACCGTTTAGGTACAAAAAAGTTACGATACTCTTCTACTAAATAGTTAATGAATTCCCACGAATATTTTTTATATATACCTTAGCTTTTCTCTTCCACTAAACATGAATAGCTGTGGTTTTTGTTTATTTATTTACATACAACAACCTATCGCGCAGACTTTCTAACGCGTTCATCAGTGCTTGCAACCTCTTGGCTGATTGATTAGCTAAAGTTTGATCATTTGCAAATCTAACTATTTTTTTGATTGCTCCACCGAATTTGTTTCCTATTTCCAGTTCTTTCCATGCCTTTTAAACGATTTCCTCCACATATACGTCTAACAGCACACGTCATAATTTACAACCCTACCTTTCTCTTCTTCCTAACACTGACCATCCGGACTCGCCACTCGCACTTGAGCAGTCTGACTACGGATTAGCCTCCTACTCCTCCAATCTATTTTCTGCAATATATTCATTAGTTTTCCCAATTTACTCTATCAAACGCCTTTTCGAAACCTATGATATAGGGCAATACATCCTGAGTGTATTCTATGTTCCTCTCTGTTGGTGCTCTCATTACTGCAATTTCATCACGCGTGCCTCGGCCATTCCTGAACCTAACTGATCTTCCCTTAGGCAATCATTTACCCTGCTCTCCAAGTCTCTTGTCGATGAGCCTGAGAACCACTTAAGCTGCGTGTGAAATTAAAATTTTGTTTTGTACTCCTCGCCTTTTCTTTTTTTTTGGAATAGGAAGTAAAAGTGATCGGAAGAAATTTTCCGGCAAAATTTCTCCCTTTTAATGCTAAAAATGTATCTATGAAAAATTACTCCGACGCTCTCCAAAATTTTCAGGTTGGTTGGTACATGAGAATATTGTCTACCCCCACGGCCTTATTTGATTTCAATTTCCTTAATATACTTTTCATCCAGTATGCCTGGATATGAGCAACTCTAATCTGCCTCATCTTCTTTTGATAAACTTACTCTCTGTATTTCTTCCATCTCTCTTGAATCTTCTCTGGTTCAACTAAAATGTTTCCCGACTTTTCTTGGATTTTTTGAACGGATTTTAACTTCTCAATTCCTCACAATCATTTTACCCTCTTTTATGGACCATCAATTTAACCCTTCCTTGGAAAATTTCCACATCCAAGCACTGAGTCTTCCACCTCGCGCCTTTTGATCCATTTGTTTCCCGTCTAAGTTTATAATTGAACTCTGTATACTTTCCTCCACCCAACTCTTGGTGCACATTATTCCATTTCCTCCTCTCGCCTATTTTTCCTATGATTTCGACCGTAATCTATGTTTTTCTTGTTATTTTCCTATTTACTTTTCCAGTAGTTTCGTTTGTGGCTTTAAATGTCCCTTTTCTGATATGATATCATTATTTTCTATAGCACCCAGCTTCCTTTCTTCCCCAAAATATTCTCTGCAGCCGGCTGATACTCCTTCCTAATTGTTCCGGTCAATACTTCCATATACTATTTCATAAACTATCTTACTTGGGTTATCTTTTTGAATCTGATAGCATACTTCATAATTACTAAGTTGTGATCCGAATGCGCATTCGTTCCTGGGAAACAGTGCGAAATGATTATACTGATGGTAATCTGTGCATAGCCATGACATAATCTAACTGTGAATCCCCGGGCACTTTCCATGAATACCTACGCCCTCAAGGTGTCTAGACTGAATGTTCGTTATGCTCAACCCCTGTCTCCTGCAGAATTCTATTGCTTTCTCCCGCGATCTTGCAAACTGTCTTCTCTGCCAGCGATACACCCAATTCCAAAACACGCCTCCCACCACAACACCCCTTTAGACAAATGCTATTGTACCTCAACTCTAGCATCCCTCACACCCTCTGGCCCTCAACTCAAACTCAAGACAATAGAACAGACATATTCTGCTCCTCGACTCCTGGAATGAGGCATCGATTAATCTCAAACTAAGGTTACCCCACCCTCCAGATATTATCATTCCCCCTCCTTTCCCAAAACCTTCCATGTCAATTCTACATCTCCAAAGGTTCCCCTCCCAACTCTTCTCCTCCCAAACCTTTCCCTGCCTTCCCCTTCCATCCAGAATCCTCCCCCTCTCCTCTTAAAACCTTCAAGGTGGTCTTGACTACGAAAATTTCGGAATGCATGTCCTTTTTAATGTGTTTTTCTATATTTTTGTTGGCCAACACCATCTCGCTCCTTCGTTTGGATATATATATATATATATATATATATATATATATATATATATATATATATATATCGTTGATCACCCTTTCTTACTTCCCGATAAAGATTTAACTTTTCCGATTCCGAAAAAGGTAAAGGCTACATCATGTGAGGACTACGGGACGATAAGTTTCATATCCCACGCAGCTAAAGTTGTTCTCAGGATCATAAACAAAAGAATAGAGAGTAGGGCAAATGATAACTTAGGGGATGATCAGTTTGGGTTCAGGAAGGGGAGAGGTACGCGTGATGCCATTGCAGTAATGAGATTATTAATCTAGAGGAATTTAGAACACAACCAGGAGGTATTTGCCTGTTTCGTAGATTTCGAAAAAGCGTATGATAGAGTGAACTGGGAAAAACCAATGAGTATTCTGCAGAAAATAGGAATAGATTGGAGGGAAAGGAGGCTAATCCGCAACCTGTACATGTCTCAGACTGTTCAGGTATGAGTGGGGAACGGGGAGTCCGGTTGGGCAGTGTTAGGAAGAGGTATAAGGCAGGGTTGCCCATTATCACCGTTGCTGTTCAACCTGTATGCAGAGGAAATGATTAAAGAGGTATGGGAAGAACTGGAGGTAGGAATGAAAGTAGGCGAAGAATTCGTAAAATCAGTTAGGTTTGCTGATGACCAAGCTTTAGTTTGTCAGTCAGCCAAGGGGCTGCAAGCATTGCTTAGTGAATTGGAAATTCAGTGTGACAGGTATGGGATGAGAAACAATATTAATGAAACAAAGGTTAAGCGATTTTCTAGAAAGAAAAAGGCTAAGATTAACATTAAAATAGGAGGGCAAAAACTAGAGCAGGTAGAA
This sequence comes from Hetaerina americana, assembly GCF_022747635.1. NCBI lineage: Eukaryota > Metazoa > Arthropoda > Insecta > Odonata > Calopterygidae > Hetaerina > Hetaerina americana. Next base: position 963,751 of record NW_027287450.1, on the reverse strand, counting down.
CAGTTTACGTATCTCGGTAGTGTTTTGGGGCAACACGGTCAAAGTAGTCGGTACGTAATTAGAAGAATTGCGCTAGGCAAAGAGGCGTTCACAAGGAGGAGGGAGTTGATGACGGGGACGTTGAGTAAGGATATTAAGAAATGACTCGTAAAAACTTTGATATTGAGCGTAGCTATGTGCGGCGCGGAAACGTGGTTTCCTCTTTTGCCCAACATTCTCCCCTTTATCACAGTCTTCAATATCCCACTGCCGGTCAACACCCCCTTCATCCACTTTTCCTGCCTCCATAGGATTTCTCCCAACAAACCCCTCTCTTCGCCCACCATACCAAGTACTTCCTCATTTGTTTTCTTGTCTGTCCATTTCACCTTCTCCATTCTTCTCCACACCCACATTTCAAAAGCCTCCAGTCTACGTCTATCCTCCTGCTTCAATGACCACGTTTCCGCGCCGTACATAGCTACGCTCCATATAAAAGTTTTTACGAGTCTTTTCTTAACATCCTTACTCAAAGTCCCTGTCATCAACTCCCTCCTCCTTGTGAAAGCCTCTTTGCCTAGCGCAATTCTTCTCCTTACGTCCCTACTACTTTGACCGTGTTGTGTGTATATATATATATATATATATATATATATATATATATATATATATATATATATATATATATATATACTGAAAAAGGATAGAGAGTAGGGCAAATGATTACTTAGGGGATGATCAGTTTGGGTTTAGGAAGGGGAGAGGTACGCGTGAGGCCATTGCAGTAATGAGATTATTAATCGAGAGGAATATAGAACACAACCAGGAAGTATTTGCCTGTTTCGTAGATTTCGAAAAAGCGTATGATAGAGTGAATTGGGAAAAACTAATGAGTATATTGCAGAAAATAGGAATAGATTGGAGGGAAAGGAGGCTAATCCGCAACCTGTACATGTCTCAGACTGCTCAGGTGCGGGTGGGAAACGGGGAGTCAGGATGCTCAGTGTTAGGAAGAGGTGTAAGGCAGGGTTGCCCATTATCACCGTTGCTGTTCAACCTGTATGCAGAGGAAATGATTAAAGAGGCATGGGAAGAACTCGAGGTAGGAATGAAAGTGGGCGGGGAATTCGTAAAATCAGTTAGGTTTGCTGATGACCAAGCTTTAGTTTGTCAGTCAGCCAAGGGGCTGCAAGCATTGCTGAGTGAATTGGAAATTCAGAGCGACATGTATGGGATGAAAATTAGTATTATTAAAACAAAGGTTAGAATGAAAAAGGTTAAGCTTAACATTTAAGTAGGAGGGCAAAAACTAGAGCAGGTAGAACAGTTTACGTATCTGGGAAGTGTTTTGGACCAACACGGTCAAAGTAGTATAGACGTAAGGGAAGAAGTGCGCTAGGCAAAGAGGCCTTCACAAGGAGGAGGAGGTTGATGACAGGGACGTTGGGTAAGGATATTATGAAAAGACTCGTAAAAACTTTGATATGGAGCGTAGCTATGTGCGGCGCGGAAACGTGGTCATTGAAGCAGGAGGATAGACGTAGACTGGAGGCTTTTGAAATGTGGGTGTGGAGAAGAATGGAGAAGGTGAAATGGACAGACAAGAAAACAAATGAGGAAGTACTTGGTATGGTGGGCGAAGAGAGGGGTTTGTTGGGAGAAATCCTATGGAGGCAGGAAAAGGGGCTGAAGGGAGTATTGACCGGCAGCGGGATGTTGAAGACTGTAATTGAGGGGAGAATGTTTGGAAAACGAGGAAAGGGAAGGAACAGGATAGGGATGTTGGACGGGATGAAGGGAGGAATAAAGTACTCGGAGATGAAGAAGGACCTTATATAGAGTAGGATGAAGGATTTTGTGTTGTGTTAGGAATCACAAAATATTTATTTGGTGGCTGTGTCCATCCAAAAACCTACCTTAACCGGTAGATTACCTTAAAAAAATGTATACTGAACACGAATTGTTTCCGTCGAAATATCAAGAAAATACGTGTGAGTGTTCTTCTTTTTTTTGTGTTTCTATATTGTGTGTTACTGTGCATTATATATATATATATATATATATATATATATATATATATATATATATATATATATATATATCGCGAGGAGAGAGCAATTGAGTTCTGCAGGAGACAGGGGTTAGTCATCACCAACACTTGGTTTAGACAACAGAAAATGCGTAGGTATACTAGGAAAATGCCAGGTGACTCAGGAAGACAGCAGTTAGATTATTAAATGTTAGGAACATGTTTCGGACCGGTGCGATAAATTGGCACAGCTTCCCGGTAGCGGATGCGCACTCTGACCACAATTTAGTTGTTATGAAGTGTAGCGTCCGTTTCAAAAAGATAAGACAAGGGCGACGGGCTAAGAGAATGTAGCAGCATTAAATAGATCGATAAGGAAGGATTATCACCGGGCTTTAGAGGAAATCATGAATGAGGGAAAAGAGTACTATCGAGGAAAAATGAAAATATATCAACATGAGGATATCAAAAGCCTCAAAAGAAACAATTGGAACTGTGCATGGGAAAGGGACAAGGAAACCATTGATCACGGATCAGATGATTAGAAAGATACCTGAGAGAAGGACATGAAAGAATATAAACACAGAGTTAGGCAAGAGGAAGTACAACGAGTTAAATAATGAATTCAGCCGGGCAACAAATACAGCAAAAGAAGCATCGTTCATGACACAGTGCGAGAATATGGAAAGTTTGCAGAGGAAGGGTGAAATTGGTGCACTACGATTATTAGTCGGGTAAGACAGTAGTTGACACCGAAAATATACAGAAGAGATGACAGGAATATATATATATATATATATATATATATATATATATATATATATATATATATATATTTGTAGAAGACCTGTATGGTAAAGAACTTAAGCCAACAAGGTTAAACATAGAAAAGGAACAGGACGTGGAGGTAGATAGCTTCGGTCCAGGCATACTGAACGATGAGATAGAAAGGACTTTAAGGAGATGAAACCAAATAAGGCTGTGGGGGTAGACAACATTCATGCGGAACTACTAAGACGTTAGAAAAATGTTGAAGGAAGAGCCTATATGGACAGATTCGTAGTATCTACGGGAAAGGAAGCTGGCCGAAAGACTGTGAATCAGCTATACGAGCTAAACAAAACACAATCTTGCCATTTACTCTACATCAATTCCTTCATACCTGTATACTTTCTTACTCCCATTATCCCGTCCAACATTCATATCATGTTCCTTCCCTTTCCTCGTTTGCCTAACATTCTCCCCTCAATTACAGTCTTCAACATCCCACTGCCGGTCAATACCCCCTTCATCCATTTTTCTGCCTCCATAAGATTTCTCCCAACAAACCCCTCTCTTCGCCCACCATACGTAGTACTTCCTCATTTGTTTTCCTTTCCGTCAATTTCGCCCTCACTATTGTTCTCCACACCCACATTTCAAAAGCCTCACATCTACGTCTATCCTCCTACTTCAGTGACCAAGTTTCTGCGCCGTACGTACCTACGCTTTATATAAAAGGTTTGACGAGTCTCTTCTTTATATCCTTACTCAACGTCCCTGTCATCAACTCCCTCCTCCTTGTGAAAGCCTTTTTGCCTATTGCAATATTTCTCCTTACGCCCCTACTACTTTGACCGTTTTGGTCCAATACATTTCCGAGTAAACTGTTCTACCTGCTCTAGTGTTTGTCCTCCTATTTGAATTTTTAACTTCGCATTTTTCTTCCTTGAAAATCGCAATCGAATCGAAAATCTTTGCTGTATTAATATTGATTCTCATCCCATATCTGTTATTCTGAATTTCCAATTCACTCAGCAATGCCTGCCACCCCTTGGCTGACTGACAGACTAAAGCTTGGTCATCAGCAAACCTATCTGATTTCACGTATTCCCCTGCGATTTTCATTCCTACCTCCAGTTCTCCCCATGAACTTTTATTCATTTGGCATGCCTTTTTAATCGTTAATCATGGCAACCCCTCGTTGGCTCTCGTCCCCGCCGCGTTATATTATTCTATAACACTCACTCCAGTAATCCGCACTATCCTTCCATCTCACCTCGCACATACCTAAAATATCTATATTACCACTTCCAATCTCTCGCTTTATATTGTCTAAATTTCCTGTCCTCAACATTGTCGTAACATTCCAAGTTCCTATTGAAACTAATTTGGTCTTCTTGTCCTGCGTCTTCTGTCCTGCTGCTGTCGGTTTTCCTGACAAGCCTTTCGTGAGATGACGATTTTTACATGGATATAGATATAAGGAAAAAGGATAGGAACACATACGAAATAAGAACTCTGGAATGGTGGGGTGGATTGCGATGGTGCGGTTGCAAACGTACAGGCTTTCCACCGAGATGTCCCGGCTTCAAACCCTGGAGAGAAGAAATATTTTTCGGTGGTATCCAGATCCCTACTTAATGTGCATTGTGGAGAGCACTTTGAGTGAGTACGGCGTCCGTCGGATGGGATGTTATACTGCAGACCCCTTGGCGCCTTTCGACAAGAGTAAGCCGATGCTGACACCGGGCTTCTCTCCGCCTTTCCTTTTCCATCCATCCCTAATGGCGCAAATGACCTTAGCTGTCGGTCGCCCCCACAAAAACCCCTACTAGGAATGGTGGGGAAGGTGGAATAGAGCAGATCAAGCGCAAAAATATGTCTTTGACCGGGACTTGAGCCTAGAGAGCATCGGCCCGGGAAGTCGAAAGATCCGGTGTTCAAGTCCCGGCCAAGGAAATATTTTTACACTCGTGATCTTCTCAATTCCGCCTTCCCCACCTCCCCTGTGTTCGTCCTTTATTTGTGTTCCTATCCCTTTTCCTTATATCTATTTCCATTCGAATGAATATAATTCTGCCATATGGCGTGTTTTCGTGTTTGCGTGTGTATTTGGCCAATGTGGCTCGTCTCCTTCTCGCTATGCGTGCCGCGAAACACATTATACGCATATCCCTATCGTTTATGACGTTCCATGAGTGCTTTACTCACTATCATTTCCTCTGGTGTTGTATATTTCTTCTTTGGTGGGTGAAACAGCTCCATAAGAATCGGGGTACTTGTTTTGGATTAATTCCCCGCAGATTTCAGTGTAATGTAGGTTTCCTCAATAGCTCAAGTGGTTAGAGCATAGGCCCGGGAAGGCGAAAGATACGTGGAGTAAGTCCTATTCAAGGGAATATTTTTGTATTTGTGATCTCCTCGATTCCGCCTTCCCCACCTCTCCTTTGTTCGTCTTTTATGTGTTTCTATCCCTTTTCCTCGTATTTATTTCCATTCATATATATTATATATATATATATATATATATATATATATATATATATATATTATATATATATTATATATACATATTATTATTACATATATATACACATATATATATATATGTATATGTATATATATACATACATATATATATATATATATATATATATATATATATATATATATATATATATATATAAACCATAAACACAGTAATCGACTCGAAGGTCGGTTTAGTAGGTGATGGTAGAGTTCACCCAGTACTAAGCCCGTTGGCGTGTGAAATTCACACATCAGGGTAGGGGGGCCAGTTCCTTTCCCTGTGCCGGTTGTGGTTTCCCAGGAAGATCTGGTACCCGAAAAATCACATAGCTTGGGTGGAGCTGCAGGTGCCCGGAGTGCCCCTCCGGTCGGCAGTCCAACGCTCTAACCCCTGGACTACCGCGACCCACATAAATAAATATATATATATATATATATATATATACATATATACATAGACACAAACACAATTGTATATAAATATATATATTTAATCACTTTTATTGTATTTTCAGAGCATGATTTGGCCCGCAGCTCACGTCCTTGCATACCGATGGTATTCTCAAGTGGAGAGGACGACGGTTATCTCATTTTACGCTGGTATGTAATGATGAAATCTTACTCCATAAGTGTTAAGATTAATGTTGCACATTAGAAGTTTTCGCTCGTTATTGCACTAGTGTAGAGGCCAGCAAATTTCATTTTACTCTATTAGCGCCATCAAATTTCAATTCTTGGGCACACCCAGCGCCTCCCCCACCCCAGCCCTCGCATTCCCTCCCCACAAAACCTTTCAGTCTGACCTGAAGAAAGCCTAAACTTAACAGAAAAGATTTAACATTCTGAAATGTTGGTGTACTTTTACGTGTTCTCTTTGATACGAGTATTTTTGTGTTCCGTTATGCCGTTAAAGTGTTATATTATTCTAGTGAGTGCGTCTACATTGTCTATTTTTGTATGTATGTATATATATATATTTATAAATATATATAAATAAATAAATAAATAAATATATATATATATATATATACACACACACATAGATATATAGTCATTACTTCTAATTCTTCCAATGAAGAGGGAGTTGAATTCCGTCGAAATGATCAAGAAATAACGTGTGAGTGATCTTTTTATGCGTTCTTATATCGATTGCTCCTGTCAAAACTTGCTATTCATCACGCCCGTGTTACTTCGACGATTTCATATATATATATATATATATATATATATATATATATATATATATATATATTTATTTATTTATATATATTTTTAAATATATATATCTCCTGTGTTCGTCTTGTATGTGTCACTATGCCTGTTCCTCGTATTTATTTCCATTCATATATAATATATATATGTATAAATATAATAAGCATAAACCATAAACACAGTAATCAACCCGAAGGTCGGTTTAGTAGGTGATGGTAGAGTTCAGCCAGTCGGATTTGTACTGGGTGAACTCTCTACCATCACCTACCAAACCGACCTTCGGGGTGATTACTGTGTTTATGGATACATATGCATACATATCCATATATATATATATATATATATATATATATATATTTATATATATATATATATAATTTTTTTAAGGTAATCTACCGGTTAAGGTAGGTTTTTGGATGGACACAACTACCAAACACATATTTTATTACTCCTAACAAAACATAAAATCCATCATCCTACTCTATATCAGGTCCCTCTTCATCTCTGAGTACTTTCTTCCTCCCTTTATCCCGTCCAACATCCCTATCCTGTTCCTTCCCTTTCCTCTTTTGCCCAACATTCTACCCTCTATCACAGTCTTCAACATCCCACTGCCGGTCAACACCCCCTTCATCCACTTTTCCTGCCTCCATACGATTGCTCCCAACAAACCCCTCTCTTCGCCCACCATACCAAGTACTTCCTCATTTGTTTTCTTGTCTGTCCATTTCACCTTCTCCATTCTTCTCCACACCCACATTTCAAAAGCCTCCAGTCTACGTCTATCCTCCTGCTTCAATGACCACGTTTCCGCACCGTACATAGCTACGCTCCATATAAAAGTTTTTCCGAGTCTTTTCTTAACATCCTTACTCAAAGTCCCTGTCATCAACTCCCTCCTCCTTGTGAAAGCCTCTTTGCCTAGCGCAATTCTTCTCCTTACGTCCCTACTACTTTGACCGTGTTGGTCCAAAACACTACCGAGATACGTAAACTGTTCTACCTGCTCTAGTTTTTGCCCTCCTATTCTAATGTTAAGCTTGGCCTTTTTCTTTCTAGAAAATCGCATAACCTTTGTTTTATTAATATTGATTCTTATCCCATACCTGCCGCACTGAACCTCCAATTCACTCAGCAATGCTTGCAGCCCCTTGGCTGACTGACAAACTAAAGCTTGGTCATCAGCAAACCTAACTGATTTTACGAATTCCCCGCCCACTTTCATTCCTACCTCGAGTTCTTCCCATGCCTCTTTAATCATTTCCTCTGCATACAGATTGAACAGCAACGGCGATAATGGGCAACCCTGCCTTACACCCCTTCCTAGCACTGCCCATCCTGACTCCCCGTTTCCCACCCGCACCTGAGCAGTCTGAGACATGTACAGGTTGCGGATTAGTCTCCTTTCCCTCCAATCTATTCCTATTTTCTGCAATATACTCATTAGTTTTTCCCAATTCACTCTGTCAAACGCTTTTTCTAAATCTACGAAACAGGCAAATATCTCCTGGTTGTGTTCAAAAGTCCTCTCGATTAATAATCTCATTACTGCAATGGCATCACGCGTACCTCTCCCCTTCCTAAACCCAAACTGATCATCCCCTAAGTAATCATTTGCCCTACCCTCTATCCTTTTGTTTATGGTCCTGAGAACAACTTTAGCTGCGTGGGATATCAAACTAATTGTCCTATAGTCCTCACATGACGTGGCCTTTACCTTTTTCGGAATCGGAACTAAAACTGCTCTCACAAAGTCTTCCGGCCAGATTCCCTCCTCATAAATACTACGGATCAGCCCATATAGCCTCTTCCTCCCACATTTTTCTAGGCATTTTAAAAGTTCCACGGGAATGTTATCTACCCCCACGGCCTTATTTAGTTTCATCTCCCTTAATGCCCTTTCTATCTCATTGTCTAGTATGCCTGGACCTAAGCTGTCTTCCTCTACGTCATTTTCTTTTTCAATGTCTAACTTTGTTGGTCTAAGCTGCTTACTATACAGTTCTTCTATATACTCCTTCCATCTCTCTTGGATCATTCCTGCGTCAACTATTACCTTACCCGCCTTATCCCTAACTGTTAGCATAGCTCTTCCTTTCTTACTTCCCGATAACGATTTAACTTTGCTGTACAGCGCACCGATTTCACCCTGCCTCTGCAGACTTTCCATATCCTCGCACTGCGTCTTCCACCATGCGTCTTTTGCCTTATTTGTTGCCCGCCTCAATTTATTGTTCAATTCTTTGTACTTCATTTTGCCTAATTCTGTATTTATATTCTTCCATTTTCGCCGCTCATCCATCTTTGTGATCATCTCATCCGTGATCCATGGTTTCCTAGTCCTTTTAGCGTTAACGGTTCCAATAGTGTCTTTTGCGGCTTTAGACAACCCTTTCTTGATCATTTCCCATTTTTCTTCGATAGTACTAAGCCCTTTACCATCCTCCATGATTTTCTCTGCCGCCTGTTTGTATTTCTTCCTTTTCAACCCATTTAGTGCTTCTACATTCCATTTTCTAACCCGCTGCCCCTGCCTTATCTTTTTGAAACGTACGCTACATTTCATAACAACGAAATTGTGGTCTGAGTCCGCATCCGCTCCCGGGAAGCTGTGGGAATTTATCACACTGTTCCTAAACCTGTGTCTCACTAGGATATAATCTAGCTGATATATTCCTGAGTCACCTGGCATTTTCCATGTATTCCTGCGTCTTTTGTGGTGTCTAAACCAAGTGTTGGTGATGACTAACCCCTGTCTCCTGCACAACTCAACCGCTTTCTCCCCACGGTCATTCCTCGTGCCTAAACCGTAGTCCCCCACCTCATCACCATCTCTTCCTTCGCCTACCGTCGCATTCCAATCCCCCATCACTATCAAATGTTTCCCTGCATGAACACACGCGATCATGTCCTCTAACTGATCGTATATCCTATCGACCTCTTCTTCCTTATGGTTGCTCGGTGGCATGTATACCTGAATGATAACTAAGTTCGTCGGTTCTGCTTTTATCTCCACTAGTAGTATTCTATCCGTTACCTGCTCTATGTTGACTACGCTTCTTCCTACCTCTTTATTTGATACTATGGCAATCCCTCGTTGGCTCTCGTCCCCACCGCTGTATATTATTCTATACTTATCACTCCAGTAATCCCCGCTATCCTTCCATCTCACCTCGCAAAGACCTAAAATATCTATATTTCCCCTTTCCATCTCTCGCTTAACATTCTCCAATTTCCCTGTCCTCATCATTGTCCTAACATTCCACGTTCCTATTCTAACTAATTTGGTCTTATCCTGCGTCTTCTGTCCTGCTGCTGCTGGTTTTCCCTTGCAAGGGTTTCGTGGGATGACGACCGCGGAAGCCTTGCCTCCCCCGCTGCCGGGCACGACACGCCGCCGATTAGGCCGAGCCCCGTACTTGCCAGGACTCAAAATCTCGGTATTGTCTGTCATATTTTTCTTGGGAATGATAATTGAGGTGGTTTCCCGTTGCCTTCCTCAATAGTGTTTTTAACGTGACACCATCACTTACTGGCCGCCCCACTGGGGTCAGACGCCATTGCAGCCGCCTCACTGAGGAACAGACGCTGCGTGGACTACCTTTTGTCTGGCTCCTAACCTTCGACCTATCTGGCATGGGTGACCCTACCAGGAGCAATTTTTATTACTCCCGCCAGCACAGCTCTAGGGGTCATCGGAACGCACAAGCCCTTCCACCACGTCAAGGTTGTAGTCCGGGGAGGGGATATATATATACATACACGAGGGTCATCCGGAAAGTAGTACCCGTTCGTGAAATAAAGACACAAAAGTAAATATTAACAAACATAAAAAATTTTATTTGAAAGAGGATACTTTAAACTACTTCTCAACATAATCTCCAAGCAAATTAAGGCATTTGTCATAACGTGTGACAAGTTTCTGTATTCCTGCTGCATAGTCCTTCGCCGCCAGCTCATTGAGATACGCGAGGGACCCATCTTGCACAAATTTTTGCATAATGCAGATGGTGTTTAACAATTTCATGAACAATTGTTCGAGAAACATTGGGAAAATGCTCACAGATGTCATCAATTGTGACGCGCCGATCGTTCCTCACGAATTCGTCAACTGAGCTCACCAGTTGGTCTGTAATGACAGACGGTCTCTCCGAACGCTCATCGTCGTGTGTGTTCCCCCTCCCCATGTTGAAGTTGCGACACCACCGCCGAACAGACGACTCGTCCATTACATTGTCTCCATACACCTCCTTTAATTGGCGATGAATATCACATGGGCGAACGTTTCTTGCATTGAGGAATTTAATCACTGCCCTCACTTCACAACTGGCGGCGTTCTCAATTTTTTTAAACATTGTAAACAATCACAGAAACAACACAGGCAATGCTAGCGTCACGCAACTTGGCTCAGAGAAGGCAGACAAGCCACTGAAGCTATCTGACCTCGTCCAGCGGCTACTCGCGTCGTCAGCACTTCATGCGGCACGAACGGGTACTACTTTCCGGATGACCCTCGTATATACACATATATATCTATATCCCCTCCCATGGACTACAAACTTGACGTGGTGGAAGGGGTTTTGCGTTCTGATGGCCCCTAGACCCCTGCTGGCGGGATAATGATAACTGCTCCTGGTACGGTCACCTATGCGAGATAGGTCGAAGGTTAGCAGCCAAACGAAAGGTAGTCCAGGCAGCGTCTGTTCCTCAGTGAGGCGACTCCAAAGGCGTCTGACTCCAATGGGGCGACCATTGAATAATGGTGTCACATTCAAACACTATTGACGATGGCAACGGGAAACCACCTCAATTATCATTCCCAAGATAAATATGACGGACAATACCGAGATTTTGAGTCCTGGCAACTACGGGGCTCGGCCTAATCGGCGGCGTGTCGTGCCTGGCAGCGGGGGAGGCCAGGCTTCCGCGGTCGTCATCCCACGAAACCCTTGTAAGGGAAAACCAGCAGCAGCAGGACAGAAGACGCAGGAGAAGAAAACCAAATTAGTTAGAATAGGAACGTGGAATGTTAGAACAATGATGAGGACAGGGAAATTGGAAAATGTTAAGCGAGAGATGGACATGGGAAATATAGATATTTTAGGTCTATGCGAGGTGAGTTGGAAGGATAGCGGGGTTATTGGAATGATAATTATAGAATAATATACAGCGGCGGGGACGAGAGACAACGAGGGGTTTCCATAGTATTAAATGAAGAGATAGGCAGAAGCGTAATCAACATAGAACAAGAAACGGATAGAATTTTATTAGTAGAGATAAAAGCAGAACCGATGAATTTGGTCATTGTTCAAGTATACATGCCACTGAGCAACCATAAGGAGGAAGAGGTCGATTGAATATACGAACAGGCATTAGCGCGGGTGTTCCTGCAGGAAACCATTTGATAGTGATGGGGGGGATTGGAATGCGACGGTAGGTGAAGGAAAAGATGGTGATGAGGTGGGGGACTACGGACTACCGCGTGTAGAAAGTAATTAAATTCTGCAGGAGACAGGGTTTAGTCATCACCAACACTTTACATGGAATATTCCAGGTGTCGCAGAAAGTTATCAGTTAGATTGTATTCTGTTTGGGCACAGGTTTAGGAACAGTGTGATAAATTCGCACAGCTTCCCGGGAGCGAATGCGGACTCTAACCACAATTTAGTTGTAATAAAATGTATCGTCCGTTTCAAAAAGATTCGGCCGGTGCGGCGGATTAGTATATGGAATGGAAGAAGTACTCAGCAGGCTGTAAATAAAATCATGGAGGACCATAAAGAGCTAAGTACTATCGAAGAAAAATGGGAATATATCAAGAAAGGGATATCGAAAGCCACAAAAGAAACTTTAGGAAGTGTAACGGGAAAATGACAAGGGAGCCATGGGTCACGGATGAAATGATTACAAAGATGGAAGGCAGAACAAAATGGAAGAATGTAAACACAGAATTGGGCAAAATGAAGTACAAAGACTTAAATAATAATCTGAGACCAGCATCAAATAAGGCAAAGGAGCATGGTGGACAACGCAGAGCGAGGATATGGAAAGTTTGCAGAAGGGTGATATTGGTTCGCTCAACGGAATCTGGCCTGACTGAAGACTTCGTGAGATCTGTGTTAGTTCCTATTCCGAAAAAGGTAATAGCTACATCATGTGAGGACTAAGGGACAATAAGTGTGAAAGCCTACGCAGCTAATGTTGTTCTCAGGGTCATAAATAAAAGGATAGAGAGCAGGGCAAATGATAACTTAGGGGATGATCAGTTTGGGTTTAAGAAGCGCAGAGGTACGCGTGATGCCATTGCAGTAATGAGATTATTAATCGAGAGGAATATAGAATACAATCAGGACGCATTTGCCTGTTTGGTAGATTTCAATAAGGCATTTTATAGAGTGAATTGGGATAACTAATGAGTATATTGCAGGAAATTGGAATAGATTGGAGGGAAAGGAGGCTAATCCGCAACCTGTACATGTCTCAGACTGCTCAAGTGCGAGTGGAGAACGGGGAGTCCGGGTGGGCAGTGCTAGGAAGAAGTCTAAGGCAGGGTTGCCCATTATCACCGTTGCTGTTCAACCTGTATGTAGAGGAAATGATGAAAGAGGCATGGGAGGAACTGGAGGTAGGAATGAATGTGGGCGGGGATTTCGTAAAATCAGTTAGGTTCGCTGTCGACCAAGCTTTAGTTTGTCAGTGAGCCAAAGGGTTGTAAGCGTTGCTGAGTGTGTTCGAAATTCAGTGCGACAGGTATGGGATGAGAAACAATATTAATGAAACAAAGGTTAAGCGATTTTTTAGAAAGAAAAAGGCTAAGATGAACATTAAAATTGGACGGCAAAAATTAGAGCAGGTAGAACAGTTTACGTGTATAGTATTTCGGAAGTGTTATGGACCAACACGGTCAAAGTAGTAGGGATGTAGGTAGAAGAATTGCGTTCGGCAAAGAGGCTTTCACAAGGAGGAAGGAGTTGATAACAGGGACGTTGAGTAAGGATATTAAGAAAAGACTTGAAAAAGCATTGATATGGAGCGTAGCTATGTGCGGCGCGGAAACGTGGGAATTGAAGCAGGAGGATAGACGTAGACTGGAGGCTTTTGAAATGTGGGAGTGGAGAAGAACGGATAAGGTGAAATTGACTGAAAGGGAAACAAATTATGAAGTACTTGGTGTGGTGGGAGAAGAGAGGGGTGAAATTCTATGGAGGCAGGAAAAACGGATGAAACGCGTATTTATCGGCAGTGGGATGTTGAAGATTGTAATAGAGGGGCGAATGTTAGCTAAAAAGTAAGCAGTGGGGATGGATGAACGGAGGAAGGAAGTATTCAGAGATGAAGAGGGGCCAGATGTAGATTAGGATGCTGGATTGTATTTCGTTAGGAGGCACGAAATATTTATTGTTAGGTAGTTGTGTTGGCAGTGTGTAAAATGATTAGGACTATATGTGATAGAAGTAAATAGAGATATTTAAACATAGGATTATGCAGAAGGAAGTACAAAGAGTTAAATAGTTAACTGAGGCAATTTACTACTAGCGCCAAAGAAACGGGGTGAAGATTGTTTAAAGGAATGTAAAATTGGGTTCGCTGCACAGTAAAGCACTATTGGTGGTCATACTAAACGGATAATCCGGGTTTCTGGGGACGCCTCCGGACACCTTCACCTTTATCCAAACTGTGATGTACAGGTACCGGACCATCCTGAGGAACAGTAGACAGCAAGTTGAAAGAACATCTCCCTCTTCTCATTTGTGAAATCTATGCGCCTTAGGGCTTAGTAACGGGTGAACTCCACCCTGGCCTATCAATCCGACCTTCGGGTTGATAAAGGTAAGATGTAAAAAATCATGCATACTGTCAAGAATGAGTCAAGGAGGTTTTAATTCGATCGAGGTAGATTCATGAGAGATGGAAAGATCGCAGACAGGATATATATTGTAAAGATGTTAGCTAGTCTCGAAGTAGAAAAAAATAGTGGCGTGGATGGGGATAGAGTAGGACCAGGCAAACTTGATGGCGATATGATCGTAGATATATGTAGAGCTCCAAGGGAATTCAAATCAAATAAGGCCGTGGCTACATATAATACTTCAGAAGAACTACTCAAAGCCTACGGAAAACTGGGAAGAAGGATTTTTATGTGCTGATTCGTAGAATCAATTAGGGAGGATATTGACCATAAGAATTTTATACACGTATATTTGTGTTAGTAACTATCCCAACAAAGAAAAAGTTAGCTGAATGTTAGGAATGCAGAGCATAACCTTGAATTCGCGTACAGTTTAAGTTGTTCTAAGGATCATCAATAGGAGGATGGAGAGCATGGTAAATGATTACCCAGGGGATGATCAGTTTGGGTTCAGGAAGGGGAGAGGCGCGCATGATGCAATTGCAGTAATGAGTCCACTAATAGGAAGAAGTAGGAGAGGATAAGAGGAGAAGAGCGTAGAATGGTACACACCCAGGATATGTTCGTTTGTTTCGGAAATGGCAAGTAGGCATATGATATATCAAATTGTGTTGAATTAATTACGTATAATAGAAGATAGGAGTGGATCGGAAGGATAGGCGAGTTGCCAGTAACCCGGACATGTCTCAAATCGCTGAGGTGCAAGCGATGGATAGAGGGTCGATATTTATTTGCGGGATTATCTGTGTGATATATATGTCTGACTTTACAAGGGTTTTTTTTATCTATATTCAGAAAATGTATCTTTTTTGAGAACTGACTCTTTCATGATTCAGAATATTACGAAAGAAATCTGGAGGGGAAATTTGAGAAGAATATTTTGTCCTTTTTGGCTTAAGTGGCTTCTACGTTGGCTCAGTTTTCATGTCGAATAGCCTCTACAATTCTTCTGATTTCTTCTCTTTTATGTCCGTGCTAATTAGCTTCATGTACCACTTCCAATATTTTTCTCTTTATCTCTTCCCAACAAAAGTCATAATTCTTTTTATTCTTATAATTGATGCAAATAAGAAGTAATGGTCCTATGTCGCTGCCATTGGGAAAGCTGCATTTTTATTTTACTT
The DNA here is from genome assembly GCF_022747635.1 of Hetaerina americana. NCBI lineage: Eukaryota > Metazoa > Arthropoda > Insecta > Odonata > Calopterygidae > Hetaerina > Hetaerina americana. Next base: position 948,207 of record NW_027287450.1, on the reverse strand, counting down.
AACTAGAGCTGAAGGTTTTATGATGTCAATAAGGAAGACCTGAATCAAGTTTGATGACATCATCTTTTTTTTCCCTACGCTCGCAACTTTTATATCAATTTTCCGTGGGATCTTTATCAAAGGTTTTTTTATGCATGAAACTTGCATCTACTTGCTTGTTCCTCTCCCCCGATTGTGGGTTATCCTGGGTAACTACCGCTCACATGATTTATCTTTCCTGAATCCGTGTTGGCTGCTGTATATAAGGTTGTGAATGTCGAAGTCTGTCATGACATTATTGACATGATATGTTAGAGGGGTTTACAGAAGAGGGAGTCAAAGGAAGTTGACCGGTCATTATTGGGGTCTCGTTGACTTCTATTGTTGAATATAGGTGTGACGTTATCTTTCTCCCAGTCCCGGGGTTGCAGAACTTTAAAAATCGATTTGTTAAGTATATATTTTAAGAAGTGCGACATTAATGGCGCAAGCTCTTTCAATACCATAGCGGGAATGTCCTCTGGTCCGGGGTATTTGTGTGTTTTGAATGTGGAGGAAGTGTTGCGTTATCCCTTTACGCGTCATTATGTCAAGCACCTCATGGGTCTGATGGGGTCCTCGATGAGTATGTTTGTGTCGTGTTTGGGGTCATTCTCCAAGTTTTCGGACAGAAATGTTAAGAAGCATATTAGTGCGCTTTGCATGATTCTTTTTGTTTCTTAACGCTATGTTTAGCATGTTTCTCGTGTTCTCTCTAAATAGGGTCTCAATGACAGCTTTACGTATATTTTTGTATTTCGAATTCAATATCTTTTGCTGCCTTAAGGTTTATCTAACCTCAACGTTCTACCATCGTGGTTCGTTGCTATCATGTTTTGTTTTGCTCGTAATATCTATTTCGTGTCTAATTACATAAAAGAAACACTTCCATGCAGTTTCAGTTATGATGAACTCGTATTACAGATCTCTTTATCATTTCGTTTAAGAAAGCTGTAAATACATAATCCGATATTTCTCAATACGTAGTCAGGCTGTTTTGCCCAAAGTGGTTTACGGGGAGATTTTGCGACGCCAGGGACCCGCTATGGGCAAATTTAACACCGTTCGTGTTCAATGGGAAAAAGAGCGAATAGGTTTGCGAGGAAACGAATCCAAACGTCAGGGACCGACTACGGAAGAGCAAGTCATATCACCCACGCACCCATGCGCACACACACACGCTCACAGTATCAATCACTCAGGCAATGCAAAACTCTACATCTACACAATACCCCGCGATCCGCCGCAAGGGTGTATGGCGGGAGATGTTAGGTACCACCACCTGTGAACGTAAAATGGTTGAAGAAAACATATTACCATCACTAGGGTCTGAACTTGGGGCTATAAAGTCACTAAGTGTGTATTTTTAGGTTCCCAAATGCGGTCCCTTGCAACAGGATTAATTTCCTTGTTCCCAATTTGGGAAATTCCAGTGTGAATGTGAGCGCGTGAGGCCATTTTGGGAGTGTCGATCTCTGGCGAGGGATTAACTTTCCCCATAAATCACCTCACCAAGTTTAAAATTTAATCCCTCTCCTTTCGCTAATACAATGGCGTAGACACCCTTTATGACTAAGGGACATTTTTTCTGTTTTATTTTTATAAAGTTAGAGCTTGAAACATTGCCCAAAAATGGTCTCATATCTTGCGTTGTGGTTTATGTGAAGCCAATCCCACTCTAGGCATCAACTAATGTAAGAAAAAACGCGCACCACAATCGCAGGGGAGCACGCAACCACCTGTCGCTGTTTGGCAGGGAAATTAATTATAAGCCAAGGAAAGCCCCGAAGTGTCGGCCCAACTACCCTTTAGCTTTCTCTCCCTTACGGAGGTATTTTTATGAGTGTCCTCTAAGGGTTGTAGTGGCCAGGTCTTAAGCAACACATCATGTTCACACTAACCTTCCAAGTGAGCTAGCCCAGGCACCAGCGGGCAAATCTTAGGAACTCAAACTCAATTCTCAAAAATGAAGATTAAAATAGAAAAAACACTCGCACACCGAGAAAATCCTGAGCCAGTTATCGGAGAAATGGACCCCATAGAAGTAGTAGATTCTTGCGGGGTTATAGAGTTACCAGGTTTTGGGAAGGGGCCGCCACAAAGACACTCTCCCGCATTTCTTTGGAAACGAAATGGTCCGAGTGGAATCGCATAAAAGCCATGTGATACTTTTCCAAAAATCCCTATCCGTTTCTGATAGAGAGCTGAAAAAATTAAACTATTCAAGGCGTAGAAAGGAAGCTGAATGGATGAAAATAGATTAATGAACTTGGGGATCAAGGAAGAAGAAACTTAATGAGAGCGAAGGGCTGAGGTGAAAACAAACAGGAATGCTGCAAGTCAAGTGCGCGTATTCCGATCGCAAAGCGACACTCTTTAAGCACGTCGAAGGAATTCGAGCATTAAAACGGCAAGGCAGGAACTCAATGATAAGACACTTAGTTAACATAAATTAGGTCATAAATCACTCATAATTATGCCTATTATAAACTTTGGCTGCAATTAGATGAATGTGCATGGTTATTGGACCTCGAAGTGACCTAAATTGGTGGATTTTTAAAACAATGAGCTCATTGTTTTGAAAAGACTTTGGGGGCGCCGTACGTAGCTCATTAAATGGATGGATTTCCATCATAAAAAGGGTGAATTTGCTACTCTCAGAGGCTGAATTCCAAAACGGAAATCCAAGAGAGAAAAACTCCATCAGAGGTGTGGTTTTTTATGGTGCAAGTATAAAATGCGCAATTGTGCGCCACATCTCCTTTCTAGGAGTGAAATATGGCAAATATTGTGCGAATCAAGCATCTCCAAATGTACGACCTGGGCCCAAAGACAAGGAAGTCTACTTCAATTGCCTGTCGCACGGGAGATTATTTCAAAGGATGTCCCAAAAAGAAGAGCGGAAACCGTTGGCCAACGCATTCCTGCCGTACATCTCTACGGTATCTGGCAAGATTTCGCGCATTTTGCGCAATCATAACATACGGACAGTGCACCTACCACCCAAAAAACTAAGACAAGTCTTAGTTCGCGCCAAAGACCCCGCCGGACTGAAATTGCCTGGTGTCTACAGCATACCATGCGAGTGTGGCGAAGAATACATCGGTGAGACGGGAAGAACGATTGAGACCCGAATTAAAGAACATAAGCGTCATCTCCGACTCTACCAACCATCAAAATCGGCGGTTGCGGAGCATGCCATTGATTGCGACCACGCGATACGCTGGGAAGAAACCAAAATGCTCCACCATTCCAAAGGCTACTGGGACCGCCTCACCAAGGAGGCAATTGAAATACGACTCTCTAAGAATAACTTTAACAGAGACGAGGGTTTCAGCCTAAGCAGGACATGGAACCCGATCCTGAAAATGGCGGGAAAACGTGCTCGGCCTCCGCCAATCAGAAGGGACCCAACATGACCTAAGCAGGACATGGGACCCAATCCTGAAAAAGGCGGGAAAACGTGCTCGGCCTCCGCCAATCAGAAGGGACCCAACATGACCACCGAGGATATATAAACCGGCACCTTCAGACTGACATCATCGGCCCTGATGACGATGGAAAAGGATTTCATCGAAACGTCGGCAGCGATGGAGATGGAGGAGATTACCCGGATGAAATCCCGAGAAGAATTCACTGCCATCATCCGCCGGGAGAAATTGAAGTCCTACATAACCAGCCTCTACGGGGAGGAAATATACCGCAGCACTCAGGAACTGGCTGCAAAACGGAGGGAGAAGGCGACACTAATTTGCAGTCTCGCCTTTCTCTTGAGATGCCGGGATGAAGGAGTAATTCCAACCTTCGCCAAGCTTAAATCCTCGGTGAAGACACCAAAAGCAGAACGTATCCTTGAGCGGGCTAGCAAAGCCTTAGTCCGTGAAAGGATTCATGAGAAGAGGAGACTACTGGACGCCAACGCCAAACACGGGAGAAATCTTCACCTGCGGCTTACCACTCTACTCTCACCTTTCGATTGGGAATTCATTGACCGAATCACAATGGCCATGGCAGAATCACTTCTGACGCAGGAAACGAAGAAATTGGACAAGAAATTTGACCATCTACAAGGACGACGACCACAGGCACCAGCAATCGACCAAAACCGAGTGGTAGTTAACCTAACTGACGCTGAGATTGACGACGCCACCAGAGCAGTTCTCTCCAAAGGATTAAACTTTGCACCAGCGCCGCAGACGATTCCCATCAAAGACATTATTGGAGGGATAGAACAAGCGGTGAGGAACGTGTCTCAGGACGTGGCAGAGGAAGTAAGGGCCGAAGTCTCCACGTTCCTCAAGAGGGCCAAACCACCGAAGGCTAATCTTAAGCAAAGTGAACTCTCTGCCCTCCGGAGACTATCAAGGAACAAAGACATCACCATCCTGCCGGCAGACAAGGGAAACGCCACCGTAATTTTGAAAACAGAAGACTATCGGCGGAAGATTTTAGACCTTCTAGACGATGCGGCATACCGGAAGCTGTCCCGGGACCCCACGGAATCCATTACGAAGCGGACTGTTGAACTCATCAAAAAATCCAATATCCCTACGGAGATCTCACGGAACCTGCGGCCACAGGCACCAGCTCCACCACGAATGTATGGTCTACCAAAGATCCATAAAACTGGAATCCCGCTACGACCGATCGTCAGCGCCATCGGCTCACCAACATATAATCTCGCCAAATATCTAACAGGCGTTTTAGCGCCGCACGTCGGGAACTGTAGCCATCATGTGAAAAACTCCGCGGACTTCATCAACACTCTTCGGGGAATCCACCTAAATCCATCGGACATCATGATCAGCCTGGACGTAGTGTCATTATTCACCAGAGTGCCACTCCAGGAAACTCTTTCTCTCCTAGAGAAGAAGTTCGACGCCGACACAGTGAAGCTTTTTCACCACGCCCTTACGTCGACTTACTTCACCTTTGACAACAGCTACTATGAGCAGAAGGACGGAGTGGCCATGGGGTCCCCACTGTCACCGGCCATTGCCAATTTCTTCATGGAAGAATTTGAGGAACATGCGCTCCAATCAGCCCCCTACCGGCCGAAACATTTTTATCGGTACGTGGATGATACTTTTGTTATCTGGCCACATGGAGTTGACACCCTGAAGCCGTTCTTGGACCACATGAACAGCCGACATCCAAGCATCCAATTCACTATGGAATCGGAGGAAGAAGGAAAATTGCCATTCCTCGACATACTCATCCAAAGGAAAGAAGACGGGAGTCTGAGCCATAAGGTATACAGGAAGCCGACTCATACCGACTTATACCTGAACGCGAAAAGTCACCACCATCCAGCACAACGGTCGGCGGTTCTTTCATCCTTGCTGCATAGAGCCAAAGTCATTTCCGACCAGCAGAGCCTTCCTGCAGAACTCGGACATCTGAAGAAGACATTCCGGGAAAATGGTTTCAGTCCGCGAGAAATCTCCATGGCCCTGAAAAGGGCCTTCGGAGAAAAAAGGGAGAGACGTGAAGAAGAGCGGAAACCGTTGGCCAACGCATTCCTGCCGTACATCTCTACGGTATCTGGCAAGATTTCGCGCATTTTGCGCAATCATAACATACGGACAGTGCACCTACCACCCAAAAAACTAAGACAAGTCTTAGTTCGCGCCAAAGACCCCGCCGGACTGAAATTGCCTGGTGTCTACAGCATACCATGCGAGTGTGGCGAAGAATACATCGGTGAGACGGGAAGAACGATTGAGACCCGAATTAAAGAACATAAGCGTCATCTCCGACTCTACCAACCATCAAAATCGGCGGTTGCGGAGCATGCCATTGATTGCGACCACGCGATACGCTGGGAAGAAACCAAAATGCTCCACCATTCCAAAGGCTACTGGGACCGCCTCACCAAGGAGGCAATTGAAATACGACTCTCTAAGAATAACTTTAACAGAGACGAGGGTTTCAGCCTAAGCAGGACATGGAACCCGATCCTGAAAATGGCGGGAAAACGTGCTCGGCCTCCGCCAATCAGAAGGGACCCAACATGACCTAAGCAGGACATGGGACCCAATCCTGAAAAAGGCGGGAAAACGTGCTCGGCCTCCGCCAATCAGAAGGGACCCAACATGACCACCGAGGATATATAAACCGGCACCTTCAGACTGACATCATCGGCCCTGATGACGATGGAAAAGGATTTCATCGAAACGTCGGCAGCGATGGAGATGGAGGAGATTACCCGGATGAAATCCCGAGAAGAATTCACTGCCATCATCCGCCGGGAGAAATTGAAGTCCTACATAACCAGCCTCTACGGGGAGGAAATATACCGCAGCACTCAGGAACTGGCTGCAAAACGGAGGGAGAAGGCGACACTAATTTGCAGTCTCGCCTTTCTCTTGAGATGCCGGGATGAAGGAGTAATTCCAACCTTCGCCAAGCTTAAATCCTCGGTGAAGACACCAAAAGCAGAACGTATCCTTGAGCGGGCTAGCAAAGCCTTAGTCCGTGAAAGGATTCATGAGAAGAGGAGACTACTGGACGCCAACGCCAAACACGGGAGAAATCTTCACCTGCGGCTTACCACTCTACTCTCACCTTTCGATTGGGAATTCATTGACCGAATCACAATGGCCATGGCAGAATCACTTCTGACGCAGGAAACGAAGAAATTGGACAAGAAATTTGACCATCTACAAGGACGACGACCACAGGCACCAGCAATCGACCAAAACCGAGTGGTAGTTAACCTAACTGACGCTGAGATTGACGACGCCACCAGAGCAGTTCTCTCCAAAGGATTAAACTTTGCACCAGCGCCGCAGACGATTCCCATCAAAGACATTATTGGAGGGATAGAACAAGCGGTGAGGAACGTGTCTCAGGACGTGGCAGAGGAAGTAAGGGCCGAAGTCTCCACGTTCCTCAAGAGGGCCAAACCACCGAAGGCTAATCTTAAGCAAAGTGAACTCTCTGCCCTCCGGAGACTATCAAGGAACAAAGACATCACCATCCTGCCGGCAGACAAGGGAAACGCCACCGTAATTTTGAAAACAGAAGACTATCGGCGGAAGATTTTAGACCTTCTAGACGATGCGGCATACCGGAAGCTGTCCCGGGACCCCACGGAATCCATTACGAAGCGGACTGTTGAACTCATCAAAAAATCCAATATCCCTACGGAGATCTCACGGAACCTGCGGCCACAGGCACCAGCTCCACCACGAATGTATGGTCTACCAAAGATCCATAAAACTGGAATCCCGCTACGACCGATCGTCAGCGCCATCGGCTCACCAACATATAATCTCGCCAAATATCTAACAGGCGTTTTAGCGCCGCACGTCGGGAACTGTAGCCATCATGTGAAAAACTCCGCGGACTTCATCAACACTCTTCGGGGAATCCACCTAAATCCATCGGACATCATGATCAGCCTGGACGTAGTGTCATTATTCACCAGAGTGCCACTCCAGGAAACTCTTTCTCTCCTAGAGAAGAAGTTCGACGCCGACACAGTGAAGCTTTTTCACCACGCCCTTACGTCGACTTACTTCACCTTTGACAACAGCTACTATGAGCAGAAGGACGGAGTGGCCATGGGGTCCCCACTGTCACCGGCCATTGCCAATTTCTTCATGGAAGAATTTGAGGAACATGCGCTCCAATCAGCCCCCTACCGGCCGAAACATTTTTATCGGTACGTGGATGATACTTTTGTTATCTGGCCACATGGAGTTGACACCCTGAAGCCGTTCTTGGACCACATGAACAGCCGACATCCAAGCATCCAATTCACTATGGAATCGGAGGAAGAAGGAAAATTGCCATTCCTCGACATACTCATCCAAAGGAAAGAAGACGGGAGTCTGAGCCATAAGGTATACAGGAAGCCGACTCATACCGACTTATACCTGAACGCGAAAAGTCACCACCATCCAGCACAACGGTCGGCGGTTCTTTCATCCTTGCTGCATAGAGCCAAAGTCATTTCCGACCAGCAGAGCCTTCCTGCAGAACTCGGACATCTGAAGAAGACATTCCGGGAAAATGGTTTCAGTCCGCGAGAAATCTCCATGGCCCTGAAAAGGGCCTTCGGAGAAAAAAGGGAGAGACGTGAAGAAGAGCGGAAACCGTTGGCCAACGCATTCCTGCCGTACATCTCTACGGTATCTGGCAAGATTTCGCGCATTTTGCGCAATCATAACATACGGACAGTGCACCTACCACCCAAAAAACTAAGACAAGTCTTAGTTCGCGCCAAAGACCCCGCCGGACTGAAATTGCCTGGTGTCTACAGCATACCATGCGAGTGTGGCGAAGAATACATCGGTGAGACGGGAAGAACGATTGAGACCCGAATTAAAGAACATAAGCGTCATCTCCGACTCTACCAACCATCAAAATCGGCGGTTGCGGAGCATGCCATTGATTGCGACCACGCGATACGCTGGGAAGAAACCAAAATGCTCCACCATTCCAAAGGCTACTGGGACCGCCTCACCAAGGAGGCAATTGAAATACGACTCTCTAAGAATAACTTTAACAGAGACGAGGGTTTCAGCCTAAGCAGGACATGGAACCCGATCCTGAAAATGGCGGGAAAACGTGCTCGGCCTCCGCCAATCAGAAGGGACCCAACATGACCTAAGCAGGACATGGGACCCAATCCTGAAAAAGGCGGGAAAACGTGCTCGGCCTCCGCCAATCAGAAGGGACCCAACATGACCACCGAGGATATATAAACCGGCACCTTCAGACTGACATCATCGGCCCTGATGACGATGGAAAAGGATTTCATCGAAACGTCGGCAGCGATGGAGATGGAGGAGATTACCCGGATGAAATCCCGAGAAGAATTCACTGTTTCTTTTTCATTTATTAAAATGAACTTCCACAAAGTTGAGGCTGAAACTATTGAACTAATCAAGCAACTAGTTTGTTAAGTGAATTAAGCCTTGCTTTGAATTGGGTTTTACTTCAGTATGTATCTAAATTTGCACGTTATTTAATAGATTTTCACTAAATATTTTTCCCTTTTCCATTTCTCCCCCATATCCTCCCTTATCACTTACCCTTCCCACCTGGTACGTTCACCCCCTGCCACGCATCTATTTGGTGGATCGTAGGGTACTTATGTCGATGTCAAAATGGTTCATTTCACGGCTGAGACCTTTTTAGTCCATGCTTTCATCCGACCCAATTGGAATACCTCAATCTTGAAAATTTGTGCTTGATAAATGCCTCCATAAAAAGTACAAGATATGCTTCTACATAATACCCCGCGAGCCGCCCTAGGGGCGTGCGGCGGGGGTAATAGGTAACCATCCGTAATAGGGGATAAAACCACATTTAAAACCAACAAATCCATATAAATCTGCACCCACAGAGGCGTACACATTCATGCAAAAACACTTTCAACTTACACGCCTGCAAGTACATATACTCACAACTAACAAATAATTGCACCTACAGATGTAGTATAAATCAATAATGTGGCAAAAGATAATTGAAGAGTAAGAAGGGGAAATTCTACTGTAAAATGGACATGGACTCATAGTCTCCGCCCCCAAAGGCACAGGTGGGACACACCGCAGCAGGCAGGCAGCGCTGGCCTCCCCCCACAGAGAGAGACGGGGGATGGAAGGAGAAATTTGAAAACAAACACAGCATAGCAAGCAATACTGCAACGAGCACTACATTCTTTACTGGTAGTCCAATGCGGTCATTTGGAAAGGGTTTTGACGAAAAAAATCGCGAGATTAGTGAAAATGCATACATTTGAGTAAAACTAATTATTCCCTAGACGCTGTGGGTGGCAAGTGGGATTTTTTCTATCTATAACCTTGAAGTTACTAAATATAGACGCTGATTTGTTAATTTTCATTGATAAATAAACATAATTTGATCCAATCTTAGGAATTGTCACACGAAAAGCATTCATTTTGTTTCACCCCATTTAAAATAATGAATAATGTTGACCCTTTATCGCTAGACCTAACACACAATTTCAATTGCGTGAACTTGGGAAACCTGGTTATGATAGGTTTATCAGGCAAACGTTTTTCCACCTGAAACATTAATTGAGAACAACAAATACATCGGCTTGCCAGCACTATTATATCTACGACTCAATCACGTTGTAGAAGTTCAGAGAGTATGCAGTAATACTATACCTGCATGATACTTGAAAGCTTAAAAAATCGTACCGTTAATTTAATATAGAATTTACCACACCAAGTAATCAGAATTTCACCCTCGGAGAAGCAACACAAATTCATTTTCAATTTTACATATTTATTCTCCCAACTTTCCATTTTTTCCAATATTCTACTTTTAGGTGTACTTGGCTCTCAGTATACATTCGTGGCGGACCCTACACACTCATCATCCCCGAAGGCTTCCTTTATATTTCGATGTCTAAATTCCTCGAGTTTCGACCTCATTGCGACGTTTGTTTTCATAATTTCCTCGGAGACGTAGGCTGCAATGATATCGCGTCTGGTATACAATATTTTCCTAACGCAACGAAATCCGGAACCTCGTGCTGGCAGCCAGCAGCGCTGCCAAGGCTATCTCAGTAATTATTGATGACATCCTGTCCCACTCGGAGTGACCGTGACAGAGTCATCTTTGAATTCTCTCTGCTCTATGACGCACGGGGGTTAAGAGATAATGGCAAATCGCCCATTATCCTTCTCCCCGCACACAGTGTAGGAATGCAGATATTGTCATTATTACGCGCGTCAATCTCGTACCGTTACCAAAGAGCCCGTTCGGGATACTGGGACCGCCTCACCAAGGAGGCAATTGAAATACGACTCTCTAAGAATAACTTTAACAGAGACGAGGGTTTCAGCCTAAGCAGGACATGGAACCCGATCCTGAAAATGGCGGGAAAACGTGCTCGGCCTCCGCCAATCAGAAGGGACCCAACATGACCTAAGCAGGACATGGGACCCAATCCTGAAAAAGGCGGGAAAACGTGCTCGGCCTCCGCCAATCAGAAGGGACCCAACATGACCACCGAGGATATATAAACCGGCACCTTCAGACTGACATCATCGGCCCTGATGACGATGGAAAAGGATTTCATCGAAACGTCGGCAGCGATGGAGATGGAGGAGATTACCCGGATGAAATCCCGAGAAGAATTCACTGCCATCATCCGCCGGGAGAAATTGAAGTCCTACATAACCAGCCTCTACGGGGAGGAAATATACCGCAGCACTCAGGAACTGGCTGCAAAACGGAGGGAGAAGGCGACACTAATTTGCAGTCTCGCCTTTCTCTTGAGATGCCGGGATGAAGGAGTAATTCCAACCTTCGCCAAGCTTAAATCCTCGGTGAAGACACCAAAAGCAGAACGTATCCTTGAGCGGGCTAGCAAAGCCTTAGTCCGTGAAAGGATTCATGAGAAGAGGAGACTACTGGACGCCAACGCCAAACACGGGAGAAATCTTCACCTGCGGCTTACCACTCTACTCTCACCTTTCGATTGGGAATTCATTGACCGAATCACAATGGCCATGGCAGAATCACTTCTGACGCAGGAAACGAAGAAATTGGACAAGAAATTTGACCATCTACAAGGACGACGACCACAGGCACCAGCAATCGACCAAAACCGAGTGGTAGTTAACCTAACTGACGCTGAGATTGACGACGCCACCAGAGCAGTTCTCTCCAAAGGATTAAACTTTGCACCAGCGCCGCAGACGATTCCCATCAAAGACATTATTGGAGGGATAGAACAAGCGGTGAGGAACGTGTCTCAGGACGTGGCAGAGGAAGTAAGGGCCGAAGTCTCCACGTTCCTCAAGAGGGCCAAACCACCGAAGGCTAATCTTAAGCAAAGTGAACTCTCTGCCCTCCGGAGACTATCAAGGAACAAAGACATCACCATCCTGCCGGCAGACAAGGGAAACGCCACCGTAATTTTGAAAACAGAAGACTATCGGCGGAAGATTTTAGACCTTCTAGACGATGCGGCATACCGGAAGCTGTCCCGGGACCCCACGGAATCCATTACGAAGCGGACTGTTGAACTCATCAAAAAATCCAATATCCCTACGGAGATCTCACGGAACCTGCGGCCACAGGCACCAGCTCCACCACGAATGTATGGTCTACCAAAGATCCATAAAACTGGAATCCCGCTACGACCGATCGTCAGCGCCATCGGCTCACCAACATATAATCTCGCCAAATATCTAACAGGCGTTTTAGCGCCGCACGTCGGGAACTGTAGCCATCATGTGAAAAACTCCGCGGACTTCATCAACACTCTTCGGGGAATCCACCTAAATCCATCGGACATCATGATCAGCCTGGACGTAGTGTCATTATTCACCAGAGTGCCACTCCAGGAAACTCTTTCTCTCCTAGAGAAGAAGTTCGACGCCGACACAGTGAAGCTTTTTCACCACGCCCTTACGTCGACTTACTTCACCTTTGACAACAGCTACTATGAGCAGAAGGACGGAGTGGCCATGGGGTCCCCACTGTCACCGGCCATTGCCAATTTCTTCATGGAAGAATTTGAGGAACATGCGCTCCAATCAGCCCCCTACCGGCCGAAACATTTTTATCGGTACGTGGATGATACTTTTGTTATCTGGCCACATGGAGTTGACACCCTGAAGCCGTTCTTGGACCACATGAACAGCCGACATCCAAGCATCCAATTCACTATGGAATCGGAGGAAGAAGGAAAATTGCCATTCCTCGACATACTCATCCAAAGGAAAGAAGACGGGAGTCTGAGCCATAAGGTATACAGGAAGCCGACTCATACCGACTTATACCTGAACGCGAAAAGTCACCACCATCCAGCACAACGGTCGGCGGTTCTTTCATCCTTGCTGCATAGAGCCAAAGTCATTTCCGACCAGCAGAGCCTTCCTGCAGAACTCGGACATCTGAAGAAGACATTCCGGGAAAATGGTTTCAGTCCGCGAGAAATCTCCATGGCCCTGAAAAGGGCCTTCGGAGAAAAAAGGGAGAGACGTGAAGAAGAGCGGAAACCGTTGGCCAACGCATTCCTGCCGTACATCTCTACGGTATCTGGCAAGATTTCGCGCATTTTGCGCAATCATAACATACGGACAGTGCACCTACCACCCAAAAAACTAAGACAAGTCTTAGTTCGCGCCAAAGACCCCGCCGGACTGAAATTGCCTGGTGTCTACAGCATACCATGCGAGTGTGGCGAAGAATACATCGGTGAGACGGGAAGAACGATTGAGACCCGAATTAAAGAACATAAGCGTCATCTCCGACTCTACCAACCATCAAAATCGGCGGTTGCGGAGCATGCCATTGATTGCGACCACGCGATACGCTGGGAAGAAACCAAAATGCTCCACCATTCCAAAGGCTACTGGGACCGCCTCACCAAGGAGGCAATTGAAATACGACTCTCTAAGAATAACTTTAACAGAGACGAGGGTTTCAGCCTAAGCAGGACATGGAACCCGATCCTGAAAATGGCGGGAAAACGTGCTCGGCCTCCGCCAATCAGAAGGGACCCAACATGACCTAAGCAGGACATGGGACCCAATCCTGAAAAAGGCGGGAAAACGTGCTCGGCCTCCGCCAATCAGAAGGGACCCAACATGACCACCGAGGATATATAAACCGGCACCTTCAGACTGACATCATCGGCCCTGATGACGATGGAAAAGGATTTCATCGAAACGTCGGCAGCGATGGAGATGGAGGAGATTACCCGGATGAAATCCCGAGAAGAATTCACTGCCATCATCCGCCGGGAGAAATTGAAGTCCTACATAACCAGCCTCTACGGGGAGGAAATATACCGCAGCACTCAGGAACTGGCTGCAAAACGGAGGGAGAAGGCGACACTAATTTGCAGTCTCGCCTTTCTCTTGAGATGCCGGGATGAAGGAGTAATTCCAACCTTCGCCAAGCTTAAATCCTCGGTGAAGACACCAAAAGCAGAACGTATCCTTGAGCGGGCTAGCAAAGCCTTAGTCCGTGAAAGGATTCATGAGAAGAGGAGACTACTGGACGCCAACGCCAAACACGGGAGAAATCTTCACCTGCGGCTTACCACTCTACTCTCACCTTTCGATTGGGAATTCATTGACCGAATCACAATGGCCATGGCAGAATCACTTCTGACGCAGGAAACGAAGAAATTGGACAAGAAATTTGACCATCTACAAGGACGACGACCACAGGCACCAGCAATCGACCAAAACCGAGTGGTAGTTAACCTAACTGACGCTGAGATTGACGACGCCACCAGAGCAGTTCTCTCCAAAGGATTAAACTTTGCACCAGCGCCGCAGACGATTCCCATCAAAGACATTATTGGAGGGATAGAACAAGCGGTGAGGAACGTGTCTCAGGACGTGGCAGAGGAAGTAAGGGCCGAAGTCTCCACGTTCCTCAAGAGGGCCAAACCACCGAAGGCTAATCTTAAGCAAAGTGAACTCTCTGCCCTCCGGAGACTATCAAGGAACAAAGACATCACCATCCTGCCGGCAGACAAGGGAAACGCCACCGTAATTTTGAAAACAGAAGACTATCGGCGGAAGATTTTAGACCTTCTAGACGATGCGGCATACCGGAAGCTGTCCCGGGACCCCACGGAATCCATTACGAAGCGGACTGTTGAACTCATCAAAAAATCCAATATCCCTACGGAGATCTCACGGAACCTGCGGCCACAGGCACCAGCTCCACCACGAATGTATGGTCTACCAAAGATCCATAAAACTGGAATCCCGCTACGACCGATCGTCAGCGCCATCGGCTCACCAACATATAATCTCGCCAAATATCTAACAGGCGTTTTAGCGCCGCACGTCGGGAACTGTAGCCATCATGTGAAAAACTCCGCGGACTTCATCAACACTCTTCGGGGAATCCACCTAAATCCATCGGACATCATGATCAGCCTGGACGTAGTGTCATTATTCACCAGAGTGCCACTCCAGGAAACTCTTTCTCTCCTAGAGAAGAAGTTCGACGCCGACACAGTGAAGCTTTTTCACCACGCCCTTACGTCGACTTACTTCACCTTTGACAACAGCTACTATGAGCAGAAGGACGGAGTGGCCATGGGGTCCCCACTGTCACCGGCCATTGCCAATTTCTTCATGGAAGAATTTGAGGAACATGCGCTCCAATCAGCCCCCTACCGGCCGAAACATTTTTATCGGTACGTGGATGATACTTTTGTTATCTGGCCACATGGAGTTGACACCCTGAAGCCGTTCTTGGACCACATGAACAGCCGACATCCAAGCATCCAATTCACTATGGAATCGGAGGAAGAAGGAAAATTGCCATTCCTCGACATACTCATCCAAAGGAAAGAAGACGGGAGTCTGAGCCATAAGGTATACAGGAAGCCGACTCATACCGACTTATACCTGAACGCGAAAAGTCACCACCATCCAGCACAACGGTCGGCGGTTCTTTCATCCTTGCTGCATAGAGCCAAAGTCATTTCCGACCAGCAGAGCCTTCCTGCAGAACTCGGACATCTGAAGAAGACATTCCGGGAAAATGGTTTCAGTCCGCGAGAAATCTCCATGGCCCTGAAAAGGGCCTTCGGAGAAAAAAGGGAGAGACGTGAAGAAGAGCGGAAACCGTTGGCCAACGCATTCCTGCCGTACATCTCTACGGTATCTGGCAAGATTTCGCGCATTTTGCGCAATCATAACATACGGACAGTGCACCTACCACCCAAAAAACTAAGACAAGTCTTAGTTCGCGCCAAAGACCCCGCCGGACTGAAATTGCCTGGTGTCTACAGCATACCATGCGAGTGTGGCGAAGAATACATCGGTGAGACGGGAAGAACGATTGAGACCCGAATTAAAGAACATAAGCGTCATCTCCGACTCTACCAACCATCAAAATCGGCGGTTGCGGAGCATGCCATCGATTGCGACCACGCGATACGCTGGGAAGAAACCAAAATGCTCCACCATTCCAAAGGCTACTGGGACCGCCTCACCAAGGAGGCAATTGAAATACGACTCTCTAAGAATAACTTTAACAGAGACGAGGGTTTCAGCCTAAGCAGGACATGGAACCCGATCCTGAAAATGGCGGGAAAACGTGCTCGGCCTCCGCCAATCAGAAGGGACCCAACATGACCTAAGCAGGACATGGGACCCAATCCTGAAAAAGGCGGGAAAACGTGCTCGGCCTCCGCCAATCAGAAGGGACCCAACATGACCACCGAGGATATATAAACCGGCACCTTCAGACTGACATCATCGGCCCTGATGACGATGGAAAAGGATTTCATCGAAACGTCGGCAGCGATGGAGATGGAGGAGATTACCCGGATGAAATCCCGAGAAGAATTCACTGCCATCATCCGCCGGGAGAAATTGAAGTCCTACATAACCAGCCTCTACGGGGAGGAAATATACCGCAGCACTCAGGAACTGGCTGCAAAACGGAGGGAGAAGGCGACACTAATTTGCAGTCTCGCCTTTCTCTTGAGATGCCGGGATGAAGGAGTAATTCCAACCTTCGCCAAGCTTAAATCCTCGGTGAAGACACCAAAAGCAGAACGTATCCTTGAGCGGGCTAGCAAAGCCTTAGTCCGTGAAAGGATTCATGAGAAGAGGAGACTACTGGACGCCAACGCCAAACACGGGAGAAATCTTCACCTGCGGCTTACCACTCTACTCTCACCTTTCGATTGGGAATTCATTGACCGAATCACAATGGCCATGGCAGAATCACTTCTGACGCAGGAAACGAAGAAATTGGACAAGAAATTTGACCATCTACAAGGACGACGACCACAGGCACCAGCAATCGACCAAAACCGAGTGGTAGTTAACCTAACTGACGCTGAGATTGACGACGCCACCAGAGCAGTTCTCTCCAAAGGATTAAACTTTGCACCAGCGCCGCAGACGATTCCCATCAAAGACATTATTGGAGGGATAGAACAAGCGGTGAGGAACGTGTCTCAGGACGTGGCAGAGGAAGTAAGGGCCGAAGTCTCCACGTTCCTCAAGAGGGCCAAACCACCGAAGGCTAATCTTAAGCAAAGTGAACTCTCTGCCCTCCGGAGACTATCAAGGAACAAAGACATCACCATCCTGCCGGCAGACAAGGGAAACGCCACCGTAATTTTGAAAACAGAAGACTATCGGCGGAAGATTTTAGACCTTCTAGACGATGCGGCATACCGGAAGCTGTCCCGGGACCCCACGGAATCCATTACGAAGCGGACTGTTGAACTCATCAAAAAATCCAATATCCCTACGGAGATCTCACGGAACCTGCGGCCACAGGCACCAGCTCCACCACGAATGTATGGTCTACCAAAGATCCATAAAACTGGAATCCCGCTACGACCGATCGTCAGCGCCATCGGCTCACCAACATATAATCTCGCCAAATATCTAACAGGCGTTTTAGCGCCGCACGTCGGGAACTGTAGCCATCATGTGAAAAACTCCGCGGACTTCATCAACACTCTTCGGGGAATCCACCTAAATCCATCGGACATCATGATCAGCCTGGACGTAGTGTCATTATTCACCAGAGTGCCACTCCAGGAAACTCTTTCTCTCCTAGAGAAGAAGTTCGACGCCGACACAGTGAAGCTTTTTCACCACGCCCTTACGTCGACTTACTTCACCTTTGACAACAGCTACTATGAGCAGAAGGACGGAGTGGCCATGGGGTCCCCACTGTCACCGGCCATTGCCAATTTCTTCATGGAAGAATTTGAGGAACATGCGCTCCAATCAGCCCCCTACCGGCCGAAACATTTTTATCGGTACGTGGATGATACTTTTGTTATCTGGCCACATGGAGTTGACACCCTGAAGCCGTTCTTGGACCACATGAACAGCCGACATCCAAGCATCCAATTCACTATGGAATCGGAGGAAGAAGGAAAATTGCCATTCCTCGACATACTCATCCAAAGGAAAGAAGACGGGAGTCTGAGCCATAAGGTATACAGGAAGCCGACTCATACCGACTTATACCTGAACGCGAAAAGTCACCACCATCCAGCACAACGGTCGGCGGTTCTTTCATCCTTGCTGCATAGAGCCAAAGTCATTTCCGACCAGCAGAGCCTTCCTGCAGAACTCGGACATCTGAAGAAGACATTCCGGGAAAATGGTTTCAGTCCGCGAGAAATCTCCATGGCCCTGAAAAGGGCCTTCGGAGAAAAAAGGGAGAGACGTGAAGAAGAGCGGAAACCGTTGGCCAACGCATTCCTGCCGTACATCTCTACGGTATCTGGCAAGATTTCGCGCATTTTGCGCAATCATAACATACGGACAGTGCACCTACCACCCAAAAAACTAAGACAAGTCTTAGTTCGCGCCAAAGACCCCGCCGGACTGAAATTGCCTGGTGTCTACAGCATACCATGCGAGTGTGGCGAAGAATACATCGGTGAGACGGGAAGAACGATTGAGACCCGAATTAAAGAACATAAGCGTCATCTCCGACTCTACCAACCATCAAAATCGGCGGTTGCGGAGCATGCCATTGATTGCGACCACGCGATACGCTGGGAAGAAACCAAAATGCTCCACCATTCCAAAGGCTACTGGGACCGCCTCACCAAGGAGGCAATTGAAATACGACTCTCTAAGAATAACTTTAACAGAGACGAGGGTTTCAGCCTAAGCAGGACATGGAACCCGATCCTGAAAATGGCGGGAAAACGTGCTCGGCCTCCGCCAATCAGAAGGGACCCAACATGACCTAAGCAGGACATGGGACCCAATCCTGAAAAAGGCGGGAAAACGTGCTCGGCCTCCGCCAATCAGAAGGGACCCAACATGACCACCGAGGATATATAAACCGGCACCTTCAGACTGACATCATCGGCCCTGATGACGATGGAAAAGGATTTCATCGAAACGTCGGCAGCGATGGAGATGGAGGAGATTACCCGGATGAAATCCCGAGAAGAATTCACTGCCATCATCCGCCGGGAGAAATTGAAGTCCTACATGAAAAAGAAACACTTTGTTCCAATCCACCACTTTATTACAGGTACGACTAGTTTCGACGCTACGGCGTCATCCTCAGGTACCTGAGGATGACGCCGTAGCGTCGAAACTAGTCGTACCTGTAATAAAGTGGTGGATTGGAACAAAGTGTTTCTTTTTCATTTATTAGTTGCTTGATATTAAAAAAAAGGAATAAAAACGAACCGCAACCATTTATGCGGCAGGTCTCCTCCAAAAGAAAGGTCATGCAGAATTGGAAAGTAAGAATGGGAAATTCTGCTTTTACATGGGAATGCAAATTCAATGTCTCCGCCCCTTAAGTCACAGGTTGGGAATGTGACACAACGCCTCAGGCTGCGGAGGTGTCCCACCCACAAAGAGAGAGAGAGAGAGACGAGGGATGGAAGGAGAATCTTCAAAACAAGAAGGCAGGGCAAGCAATACTGTAAATGGCAGTCCCATGCGGTCATGTGGGAAGGCATTTGACAACAAAACACTCGAGATTAGTAAAAGTGCATGCATTTGAATAAAACTACTTATTCCCTAGACGCTAGATACTGTGGGTGGCAATTGGCATCTTTGCTACATCTAAACCTGCAGTTGCTATCCCATATTGTCCGTGGAAAGAAGTCTTTGAGTCTGCTATGCCTGGCCTCTATTTCCCGAATTCCATATTCAAGATCCAAGCGACCAATGTACGTTGGAGGGTGAATGATTTGAGAGACCTCGGCGCTGAAACATGCGGCTCCGAGGTTATTTAGTAAATTAAATCTAGCATTGAATTGACTTTCTTCTAACGTTCCCCAACCATGCCAAGAACTCCTCCATATATTCGTGGGCACCGAGAAATCCTCCATATATTCGCAAAACACACTTTAGACCAAATTGTTAAATCACCAACGCAGGGCCACGGCATGCTTGATATCTTTGCAACTTCTACGCCCGAAGTCACTACAAGCATTGAAATAATGGACGGCATCTGCGGCCATAAAGTTATTCTTGTAGAACGAAAAACTAAGTTCGTTAAAATATGCAAAGAAATTCGTAAAGTATTCTCATTAAGCCAGGAAAATTTTAACGAACTGCGAGATTATTTAAAAAGGAATTACCAAAAAACAAGGCAAAAACCCTGACAACCGATACGGAGAACACTTGTAAATATTTCTTAAATATTATATGCGAAGGAATGAAGACGCACATTCCATCCAAAATTAAACGTGAAGCTAAGAAACCTAGATGATACAACGGAGAAGTCAGATAGGCATTTAGAATGCAAGGAAGACTACAATCAGATTTTTGAAAGAATTTAAAAAGTGAAGATGCCCTTGATATGCAGGCATCCAAACGAAAACTAAAAGAATGTAGTAGTTAAAGAAATAGTATTATGTGCAAAGCTCTACACTTCTTCAAATCTAAAATGATAAGCAAATATCTTGTGGCAAATCCAAAGTCATTCTAGTCACACAGGGTTCGTCCGGAAAATAAGTGTACTGAGCTCAGGGAAAAAAATGTATTACCTTTTTACATATCTTAAGCTAATATTCCTCAAAATAGGACCCTTGTGAGTCGATACAATTGTTCCAGCGGCGTTCCCATTCCTGGAACGCTCCCGCGAAGGCATCATCGGGAACCTCTCGAAGACACGTCGTCACGGCCTCTTTGACGGCGTCCAAAGTCCCGTATCGCGTTCCTTTCAAACTCCTCTTTATCTTCGGGAACAGAAAGAAGTCCGGTGGTGCCAAGTCCGGGCTGTAGGGCGGGTGCGGCAGCGTTGCCACGCCGTGCTTGGCCAAGAAGTCCGACACGACAAGCGCGGTGTGAGACGGCGCATTGTCGTGATGCAGCCGCCAGATGTTTTTGATCGCTGGCCGGACGCGGGTGACTCGTTTTCGAAGCCTGTCGAGCACTTGGACGTAAAATGCAGCATTTACAGTTTGTCGTTCAGGTAGAAATTCGTAGTGGACGACTCCCCTTTTGTCAAAAAAGACAATGAGCATCGCCTTGATCCGAGATTTGCTCATGCGAGCTTTCTTTTGACGGGGTGATGATGGGGTGTGCCACTCCGCACTTTGTCTCTTCGACTCCGGGTCGTACTCAAAGATCCACGTCTCGTCACCCGAAACAACGTTCTTTAAAAAATGTGGATCATTTTTGCAGTGATCCGCAAGTTGTGTCGCGATTTCCAAACGATTGAGTCTTTGATCATCACTGAGCACTTTCGGCACCAACTTTGCACAAATTTTTCGCATCTGTAATTGCTCCCTAGTAATCTCGTGCACTATTATTTTTTGCACATTACACTGCTCTGCTATCATCCGAACACTAAGACGACGATCAGAGTTCAGTACATCGCGAACTTTTCGCACATTTTCGTCGGTGAGTGTCGTTGATGGGCGTCCACGCCGTGGTTCGTCGTCGACCTCTTCTCTGCCCTCGACGAACATCTTGTGCCACCGAAAGATCATGTTTCTGGACATGGCTGACTCCCCGTAAGCCTGGTTAATCATACCGACAGTTTCGGTAGACGATTTCCCAAGCTTTACCGCAAATTTGATGGAATAACGCTGCTCCAAAAACTTCGGCATCGCGTTCCGTGACGTGGGTCGAGCGTGGAGGTTCGCGTTAACAGAGCTCCTCACTACACCACAGCTCAGAGCCAACTGCCTTTTTCAGCGTCGCTTGCCAACATACCCCCCTCCAATCACAGCCCGTCAGAGCGGTGCTGGGCGCGCCTGGAGCGGCGGGAAAAAATCAGTACACTTATTTTCCGGACGAACCCTGTATACTGTATTAGAGAAATGGAGGGTAAATGTCCAGCTATCCATTCTTTGAATACAGAAAACGGCGAACTTATTACAGACAGCGTGAAATAGACAAATATTTTAAACAAATTTTTCCAGAGCGTTTACTATAAATAAACAAACGCACCAAGCCAGTTGTCACACCCACTTATAAAAAAACATGAGCATCAAAACACTGACCAAGAAAAAAATAGTCGTCAGCTCCATAGTATTAAAACCAACAAATCACAGGGTCCGGAAGATATACCTGCTAGAATATTGAAGAGATTACATGGAGATATTACCCCGTTTTTTTGGAAGTATTTTTATAAATTTGATAGAAGAAGGCACAGTACCTCGCGACAGGAACCTAGCCCATATAACCCCATCTCTAAGGGCGGCGATAGGGATAAACCAACCAATTACCGACCCATTTCCTTAGCATCGATCTCTTGTAAAATATTGGAGCACATTATTTTCTGTACCATTATGAAAATTCTCGAGAGTAGGAAGATACTAAGCCACAACCAGTTTTTCAGTATTCCAGTATTTCTGGATTTCAAGAAAGCCTTCAATAAAGTCCCACACAATAAATTGTTACACGAACTTAAATGCTATGGTACTAATGAAATAAATCGTATGATAGACTTCTTATCAAATCGCAAACAAATAGTAATCATCGATAGGTTGTGCTCAACGGCTATAGATGTAACTTCGGGCGTCCCCCAGGGAAGTGTAATGGGGTCGCTTCTATTCTCAGCATACAAGAATGAGTTAAGCTCACACGTTAGTAGCTACCTTAGATTATTTGCTGACAACGCGGTGGTACACAGGGAAATGAGAGGTCCATAAGATTGCGAGACTCTAGATACTTAGATACAACATCGGATTGGCGTAAGGGATGGGGATTAGAACTAAACATGGGCAAATGCGCAGTTTTGAAATTTCGGAACAATGAAAGTTGTTAAAAGGATATAAATTATGAAATTGAGGGCACAGTGCTAACTACGGCCGATCAAGTGAAATATTTGGGGGTACTTCTAACAAAACGACTTTCATGGGGAGCACATATCAGGGCAATATGTGGATCTGCGTTAAAGAAACTCGGCTTCGCAAACGGGTGATAGGGGAATGTAAGGAGAAAGTAAAAGAGTGGTGTTATTTCACTCTTTTGGAGAAAAGTTGGCAAAAAGAATTGTACAAATTCTAGAGTAAAAAATTCGCCAGATTAGTGAGAAATTGTTATAATAAGAAGGCGATTTTGGCAGGCCTTTAGTGGGATTTAGGCTGGGAGCCACTTGAGATGCGAAGAGAACAAGCGAGACTGAGACTTTTAGAAAGGTTCATAACAAACAAGTTCAGCAATAACAATAAAGGAATTATTAGGGCCCCACACTATTTGGGATATCAGTCCACAAAGATAAGATAAGGGAGATAAATACCAGTACAGATATAATTGATGGTTTCCGGCGTAACTTAATGGAATCGATTCATACTGGAAATGAAAAATAGAAACTTCGTAATTCCACTGAAACATTTTCGTAATAAAAATTTTTCAGTGGAATCACAAAGTTACTATTTTTCATTTCCACCCCAGATAGATACAAAAACTCGTCCTTTCCCTCAACAATCGTGAATCATAATAATTAGAAACCAAAATCAATATAGAAATATGGACTACATTAAATTTACAAGTCAGGATAAGATTATAGGATATAGATATAAGATTGCGTAGACGTAATGTATATTCGTAGGTACATGTGTATGCTAGTTGATAGTATATAGGTATTTACATGCGCGTAAGTTGAAAAGGTTTTTGCATGAATATATACGCCTTTGTAGGTGTTGATTGGTATGAATATGTGGGTTTTGAATGTGGTTTTATTCTCTTTTACGAGTGATGGCTTGACTCCCCCGCCACACGCCCTTGTGGTGGCTTGCGGTGAACTATGTAGATTTATATGTAAATGCTCTCAACTTCAGAAGTATTCCTATGACGCTTTTTATTTTATCGTAACAGTTTTTAACGAGGCTGCCTAGGGTTGGAACGTCTCAATTTCCCCTGTGACCTTTTTTTAGGTGAATCTCATAGTACGCTACATGCATATTCTAAATGAGACCTTACACGAGCGTGGCAACGGCGTTCCTTGACCTTGTAGTCACTCCTGCCGGCAATGCGTCTTATCTTTTTTGCTTACCTGCAGATTTTACGCATGCGGTTGCCCCAAGTTAAGTCTTTGGTGATTGTAACGCCTAAGTATGTTACCGTATTATCTACCCCTTGGTCTATTCCATCTAGCAGGTATAAAATCCCGTTGATCTTTAAAAGAGATTTACCACCGAACATTTGCGATGGCTTAATGACAGTTTCCATTTTGTACACCATTTCGAAATGCAATATAGATCCTTTGCTAGTATTAAACGATTCTCATCCCCCTATATCTCCCGATAAATCACCGTATCATTCGCGAACATCTTGATCTTACTTTTCACCGCGCGCTTCAAATCGTTTACAATAATCAAGAATATCAACGGCCCGACTATGCTTCCCTGGGGTACCCCCGAAGTGACTCGTACGCTGTCGGAACTAGCGTCGTCAAGGACTACCCTCTGTTCCCGCTCTGAAAGAAAGTCTTCAACCCAATTTATTGCGCCCTTGTTTATACCTGCGACCTTTAATTTATGAATAAGTTTACCATGGGGAACCTTATCTAGTGACTTTTGAAAATCTAAAAAGATCGCATCCATTTGCCTACAATGTGTCTTATTAAAGAATATTGTCAAAGTGCATTTTATTTAGATAAATTTTATTGGCCTTATTTCACTTCCCTATTGAGCGATAGGTCGTAACAGGAAATATCCTTTTTTATAAGGCTTCAGATAAAAAATACAGGAGTGAGTGGTTTATGGAAGAAAAATATAGAAGCTTATGAATGACCTAAACACTGGGATAAGAAATAAACCTGTGGAAGCTGAACGGAAATGTAATGAGAAACCTTCCAAAAAAAGAAGCCACGATAGTAGCAAACCGGTTATTGAACGTTGAAAAGAATGCTACACTAATAATTCAAATTTTGAATTTCAAAAAATACCTTGGAGATGCAAGCGAGGAGCATGGCGAACATATTCGAGTCTGATGAAAGATAATGGAAACTCAATAATAAGGGATGTAGATCAAGGGATGCAAAGAGATTACTGAGAAATACTAAAAAGGAAACCTTGCACACAAATCTTTTCGCCATGAAACGTATTATTGTATTTTACATTGATGGGGGAAATTGTTTCGATTAACGAGTGTTTCGCTTCACGAGAAAAATTCCCGACCGAATCATACTCGTTGTGCGAATTTCCACTGCATAGTCTAAATGACATCTTTCTGCATCCCCGGGCATTTTCATTGTACACCTACGCCCAGTTTGGTATTGCAATCAGGTGTTTCTCATTATTAAACACTGCCTCCCGCTAATCTCCATTTCTTGCTCCTAGCAGTCATTCCTTTTTCCTAAGCCGCAGACCCATCTCTTCCTCGCCTACTGTCAAGTCCAATACATCATCACTATCAAATATTTCTCTCCAGAGACCACCCACAATTATTTCCTCTATTTGGTCGTTCACCCCGTCATCTTTCCCGCAGTAGATTGGTGGCATCTAGACCTGTACAATGACCATGTTCGTCGATTCAGCTTTTATGTACATTATTAATATTATCACTGGCTTGTTCTGTTTCCAACACTTGTTCCTGCCTTTTGCTAAATATGTTGCCACCCCTCGCTGGCTCTCGTACCCTTCGCAGTACTCGTATTACTTTATATGTATCAGTCCAATAATCCCTGCTATCCTTCTATCTCTCCTTGTAAAGCTCTAAAATATCTATATTTCCTCTCTGCATCTCCCGCTTTTTTCAATTTCCCCTCCTCTATACCATCCTAACATCCCAAGACCCTATTTCAACGGTTTTAGCTCTTTCCCGTGTCTTCTGTGCTTCTGCTATTTCTTTCGCTTGGCAAGGATTTCATCTAGGCACATGCATCTACACAATACCCCGCCGCAAGGGCGTGTGGCGGTGGGTGTTAGGCCACCACCCGTAAAAGAGAATAAAAACACCCGCAAAGCATACAAATTCATGCTAATCTACACCCACAGAGACGAATGCGATATTCATGCGAAAACCTTTTTTACTTAGATTTCGTGAGATGACGAACGGGGAAGCCTTTCCCCTCCTGCTGCCGGACACGTCACTCGGCCAATTGGGTCGAGTCCCGTAGTTTCCAGGGCTCGAGCTCAATGTTGTGTTCATCTATTTTGCGTGAGATAATAAATTGAGTTGATTTCCTTTTGCCTTCCTAAATAGCGTTTCTAACCTGAGACCTTCACTCAAAATGCCACCCCACTGGGGTTGGATGCCATTGCAGCCGACTCACTGAGGAGCGGACTCTGCGCCGACAACCGTTCTTTTGAATCCTAGCCTTCAACCTATCTGGCGTGGATGACCCCATTAGGAGCAAATGTCATTGCTCCCTCCAGTACAACTCTAGGGGTCATCAGAACCCACAAACTCTTCCACCACGTCAGGATTGTAGTCCCCAGGGGGGGGGATTCCACCACGCGTGAAAAAGAATGCGTGTACAATAAAATTATTGTAATATCCTTCTATGTTCCCACCACTAGGTAAAATTCTCCCTTCCTACGTTTTTATACTGTCGACGGAAATTTATTAATTCGCTTGTCCCTTCCTTCTGCAGTATAGGTGAGAAGTGTCATATTGAAAAAGTCGAAGAAAATAAGCACACATTTACAAGTGACGCTACATAAAGGCTTAAGTTAACCATGACTATATAATTAAAAATAGTCTGATATCCAATTTGTAAAACTGTGCAAGTGTTGTACTATTATTATCATTAAAAATCCCGAAAAAAGTTATGTATCAATAGGTATCTATCACGTAAGAGCAAGGGTTTGCGAGAAGGATGTACGTGAAACAGCTATGGACAACGCGTCCCTAAAGCTCATCTACTCGTATGCCACACCGCCTATAACTCGGGAGCTTGGTAGTATATTGAAGAAAGTATAAGTTAATTATCTTCATTTATTTAAACTATAGCAGAACTGTTGCAAAAAAAATAGTGAGTCAATTGTTGCATTTTTTCTATTAATTTAGCTTGGACTGCCGGTTGGGCCGTGGCCGTTCTCATTGCTGGGCCCATCGCGGACTCCCTGGGTAGAGACGCCGTCTTCTACTTCACCAGTTTGGCCGTCGTTTGCTGGTACATAGCCTGGCAGAGGTATGTGCCCGACTCGGCGCCCATCCCCCCAAACATCTCGTGGACCGAGCGGAGCCTGATCAACACAGCCTCGGACGAGCCCACCAGCGCGGTGAGTGAACGCTCCCCAAACCCGTCCCACCGCCCTCGACGCAATCGCGCTCATTCATACAGCGCGACATTTCATGAAATTTCGACATGTACTTGCGACGATGTTATACGATTGTAGTTCTTTGGATGTGAAAGACCGTGCAAACTGGGAGTACAAACGATACACTGCATGAATTGGGGGTGCAAGGAAATCCCTTTTCGTTTCCAGTTGAAGGATAGAGTCTAAGATTATGGCACTGAGATGCTGGCGGTAGTGAAACTTCATTTTTTGTAGAACTGTATCTATCTGGTTCCCTAGTACTTCTGGTCTTATTTTTCCTTACCACACATCCTAGTGGTGGCTGAACTTAATTTAAAAAAATTCTTGTTTTGATGGCCCTACAACGTTCATCTTCTCCCCCAAAATTCTGTCTAATTAGGGGAAATAACCTACCTGTCTTGTGTACGTCCTTCAACTTTAATGTTCACCTTAACCGTCATCCTATGAAAACGAAAAAGATGCGATTATCAATCGCATCTTTTTCGTTTTCATAAGTTTGGTTCTCAACTCATGCCTACAATACTACACTGAGTCCGCAATGCGCTGAGTAATGATTATGACTCTACGGCTGACAGGCCAGCAAACATTTGATCATCCGCAATTATTTGAAGATTAGTCAGTCTACCTCCACTCCTACCTCCCGCCCTTCTCATGCATATTTAATTACTTACATCCGTAAATACGAGGACATACCGTAAACCTTTGATTATTTCAAAATATTATCGAGATAGGAACTTAATGCTTATTTATTATTCTTGATACCTCCGTACAAAACATCCAGCATTACACATTTTACCCAGGGTTTATTGACTTTTCAGAGACTGTCATTATAAAAGCTCAGCAGATTGCGTCGAAAACCATTGCTCCAACTCTCGAATGACGTAATTTAGGTGGTCTAATCTCCAATCCCATAAAGTTTGTCTGAGTCTTGGGAATAAGAAAAAGACACTTGGGGCGAGATCAGGAGAATTGGAAGGATATGGCAAAGTTCCAAGCCACATCGCTTTGGTCGCGATTGTAGGTCGCGCGGTGTTTGCTTCTGAAAACGAGCCACTAGCCCTGGAACCCAGCGTCCTGACACCTTCGCCATGCGCAGTTCTTCATAAATAACTTTCCAAGCACTGCCGTAACTAAGATCAGTCTCATTTATGATCATTTGGATGGTTAGTTCTCTGAGGTCTGATAGGAATCTAGGAATAGTCAACTTTCTCCAATTTGGCGGCAACGACCGTGAGTGATGGCCTCCCACTTCTTGGAACGCCTGAGAGGGACATGTGGTTAGTTTGAAAATTCTTTTCCACCTCACAACTGTGCCATATGACTTGCTATCATTTCCATAGATACAAGGGCAGGCTGAAAAGTAATGCACACATGTTTGTGTAGCGCGGCCAAAAACAAATAGCAAGATCGGGCAACAAGTACATTCAAGTACAATTCTTAAGTTTCAAAATCATTTATTTATTTTTCAACATAGTCAACGTTAAGGCTAACATATTTCTCCCAACATATAACGAGTTTTTTCA
This sequence comes from Hetaerina americana, assembly GCF_022747635.1. NCBI lineage: Eukaryota > Metazoa > Arthropoda > Insecta > Odonata > Calopterygidae > Hetaerina > Hetaerina americana. The sequence goes on along the minus strand of NW_027287450.1, from coordinate 919,518 downwards.
TTCCGTCACTGAAAAACTCTTACGACTTTTCTCGAATCCAGGACTTGACAGCTCATTTCACCTCATAGTCCGAGGTGTAATGATTGCCCTTGAGGTGTCTCTTGAGTTGAGGAAAAAATCGAGGGAATGAGGAGGGTGCGGCATTGGTTCAAATTTCAGGTTTCGCAGAGCCTCTCCAGTTGCGTGCGAGGTGTGTGGACGAGCGTGGTCATGTTGCAAGATTATTGCGCCAGGCTGCCTTTAACACGACAAACTTGACCATTATGGTTTGCGGTACGCTTTTGAGTCATTCGCCGGGCATTTTGAATCGAATCTTCGACCAGTTTGCGATGTTTATCGTCTGTGGCAGTGAGTGGACATCTGCTGCATGTTTCATCAACAATTATGGCTTTTCCAGTCTCGCAACCACGAAATTTTCCTACCCATCGATTTACAGTAGACTTTTCAACAGCATCGTTACCGTAAACAGCCTTTGAACGACGATGAATCTCAGTAGGAATAACTTTTTCAGCATTTAAAAATTCGATTACAGCACGCTGTTTAACTCGCGTTGACATAGTACAAGCACACGACTACATACTTCCGCTTCTCGAAATACGCTGGATGAATGAGACGACCTCAAACCTGTGCATGAATGTTGAGGGGGAATGTTACTTCCACATGCCACAAGAAGTTGACGGTCATTTTGTTTCTGGTCCACAAGCATGTGTGCATTAGTTTTTATCCTACCCACGTAGTTACCTTTTCATCGTGGATCTGTGCGGCACTGCAACCTTTCAAATGAAGGAACCTCATCACACTGCCAGCCTCTAATCTTCTCCATACTGCGAGCTACTTCATTCTACGACTTCCTGAAACAAATCAAATCAGCACTTATAACTGTAAATTATAACATTATGCACATACAAGTTAGTTATTATGCAAAGTAAATTTTATCTTGATACCTCGGTTATTAACTACTTATAAACGAATTTGTAAAGAGCATGTGATTTTCGACATTCCTGTTATACTGCACTACCTAGTAATGCCCATCCCGAGTCTCCATTCAGTATCCACACATTTGTTATGTGAGAATTACAAAGGTTCCGAAAAAGTCGCCTAGCCTTCCAGCCTACTCTTATCATCTGAAATTTCTTTATCGATTTGCTCTATCGAACACCTTCTCAAAACCCAAGATACAAACAAATATATCCGAGTAATCACCTCGGGCATGTCTTAAATTGTGGGAAATCGGGTTTCTTTGGAAAGGTCAGAAAATTTCAAGCGCTAATTATCACACAATATGGGGTCGCACTTATTAAGCCTTTTCCAAATTACATGATTTGACTGTTCTTTGTGCTCACTTTTCAGTCGCCGGAGGTTCAGGCCCCTTGCTGCCAGGAGAAGGGATTTCCAATGAAAGCATTCCTGTTATCCGGGCCAATGTGGGCTTGTGCGGCGGCAAGTTTTGGATATCACTGGGGCCAAACCACGCTACTACTCGCCGCCACTAAGTATCTGCAAATAGTTTTCGGATTTTCCATGTCTTATGTAAGTTGTCTATAAATGTAGTAGTTCATAATAATAATTATTGTGTATGTATATGTATATATATATATATATATATATATATATATATATATATATATATATATATATATTATTAGGTAATCTACCGGTTAGGGTAGGTTTTTGGATGGACATTCTTACTAATTAAAATATTTGTGACCCCTAGAAAACACAACATCCTACTTTACATCAGGTCCCTCTTCAGCTCTGAGTACTTTCTTCCTCCCTTCACCTGGAGACCACCTTTATCAAGGAAGAGAGGGACTCTGTCCCTCTCTTCCTTGATAAAGGTGGTCACGACCACCGAAAATTCGAAAAATAGTGAGTCTCTTTTTTGTGTGTTTCTGTGTTTTTGTCTGTGCCCATTAGTGCTAAGTGTTATACATTATATATATATACATACGAGGGTCATCCGGAAAGTAGTACCCGTTCGTGAAATAAAAAGACAAAAGTAAATATTAACAAACATAAAAAATTTTATTTGAAAGAGGATACTTTAAACTACTTCTCAACATAATCTCCAAGCAAATTAAGGCATTTGTCATAACGTGTGACAAGTTTCTGTATTCCTGCTGCATAGTCCTTCGCCGCCAGCTCATTGAGATACGCGAGGGACCCATCTTGCACAAATTTTTGCATAATGCAGATGGTGTTTAACAATTTCATGAACAATTGTTCGAGAAACATTGGGAAAATGCTCACAGATGTCATCAATTGTGACGCGCCGATCGTTCCTCACGAATTCGTCAACTGAGCTCACCAGTTGGTCTGTAATGACAGACGGTCTCTCCGAACGCTCATCGTCGTGTGTGTTCCCCCTCCCCATGTTGAAGTTGCGACACCACCGCCGAACAGACGACTCGTCCATTACATTGTCTCCATACACCTCCTTTAATTGGCGATGAATATCACATGGGCGAACGTTTCTTGCATTGAGGAATTTAATCACTGCCCTCACTTCACAACTGGCGGCGTTCTCAATTTTTTTAAACATTGTAAACAATCACAGAAACAACACAGGCAATGCTAGCGTCACGCAACTTGGCTCAGAGAAGGCAGACAAGTCACTGAAGCTATCTGACCTCGTCCAGCGGCTACTCGCGTCGTCAGCACTTCATGCGGCACGAACGGGTACTACTTTCCGGATGACCCTCGTAAATATATATATATATAAATATATATATATATATATAAATATATATATATATATATATATATATATATATATATATATATATATATATATATATATATATATATATATATATATATATATATATACAGGGTCCATTCAATAAGTATCGTGACTGGTTCGCTGTAACCTCAACAGAGCGGTGGATGGGGCCCCGACCGGTCGGCTCGGTAGACGGGTCCCCCACCACTCAGGCGCATTTTAGTTCAGTTGCCTCAGGGCATGCGTTGAGACAGGAGGTGGATTTTTATGACGTGTGATTGTGGTGTCGTCGCGCCAGCTTGGAAGGCACCGTCGAGCAACGCTACGCTGTGAAGTTTTGCGTTCAACCCGGGAAATCCGCTTCGGAGGCGCTTGAACTCTTTAAACAGGCTTATGGGGATGATGCCTTAAGGGGCACATGAGTTTTTGAGTGGCACAAAATGTTTAAGGAAGGCCAGGAGCTCGTCGAAGACGAGCACCGCGTCGGACGCCCGACGATCGCGAGAACCGATACTCAGGTGGGCAAAGTGAAAAAAAATTTTGGACTCTGACAGGCGTTTTACCATCGCCCTTATCAGTGAGGAGACCGGCCTTTCAGTCGGAACCGTCCACACAATGGTAACAGAGGGTTTTGCGATGGGGCAAAGGTGCGCGAGGCTGGTGCCGGAAGTTTTGAGCGAGAAACAAATACTGTCGCGGGTGAAAATTTCGCAAGAAATATAGGACTGCGTTCAGGAAGATGAATATTTTCTCGACAACGTTATTACCTCAAAGGATAACTCAAAAGGAGCTCAAAGGATATCGGTTCGACTCCATCGAGGCGGTTAAGCGGCGACGACAAAGGCTCTCAACAATATTCCGGAAACCGATTTTCAGCGGGCTTTTAACGAGGCGCATACGCACCGAACTAAGTGTATCGATGCAGGAGTAATGTATTTTGAAGATTGTTAAGTAATTGTAATGTTAACTACAATAAATTTTGATTTTTGGAACCATTCCCGATACTTATTGAACGGACCCTGTATTTCCCACCTACTTTCATTCCTATCTCCAGTTCCTCTCAGGCCTCTTACCAATTCCTTCAAATGTGCGTTGAAAATCACGGAAAATAATGGCTATTCCATCTTACCCCTCTTCTTAGCACTACGTAACCCGACTCTTCAACTGTCACTCGCCCCTAAGAAGTGCACAGGCAGGGAACAAGTCTCCTCTCCCTTCAAGGTGCCCTAATTTCTGCAATTAGTTTAACTATTCTACATCTACACAATACCCCGAAAGGGCGTTTGGCGGGGGGTGTTAGGTCACCACCCGTGAAAGAGAGCACAACCACATTCAAAATCAACACATCCATTCAAACCTACACCCACAGTCGCGTATAAATTCATGCAAAAACCCTTTCAATTTACACGCATGCTAGTAACTAACAAACAATTGCACCTTAGAATATAGTAAAAACTTATTCGATAACGCGCAAGCTAGAATTTGAAAAGTAAGAAGGCGAAATTCCACTACCACATGGGCATGAAACATTCAATGGTCTCCTCCCACAAGGACACAGGTAGGGAATGTGACCCAAGCCACCTAATTTACTCTAAGGAACGCCTTCTGGAAATGCGCTTAACAAGCAAACACATCCTGATTGTAATCTATGTTCCTCTCTGCTTGTGACCTCATTAGTGCAATGGGATCAAACTGATCAACCCCATTTGCCCCCTCTTCAGGCTTTTACTGATTATTTATAGAACCACTTATATATCCCATGAAATAAAACCTGTTGTCCCACAGTCCTCAATTTTGGCTGCCTTTTCATATTTTGTAATAGGAAATATTTAAACCAATATATCTAAATCTTATGCAAAAATTCCTCCTCTATAAATTCTTCGAATGATCCCATTCAAAATTTTCTTTCAGCGCTCCAGTAAATACGTAAGTTTTCTCGCTGAAGTGTTGAATTTCAAATCACTTAGTGCCCCCTCACTGCAAATTTTGGCTGGGCCTAACTTATCCCCTACAATTATATCATATTCTCTCTCTGTGTCTCAACTGGCTGGCCTAATATCTTTCGCCAAGTCCTCTATATTCCTTACAGCCTTAAAAAATCTTTGCTAGTTCAATCAGTAGTTTTTCTGCCCAATCTTCAATAATATTTGACGATTTTTCCTTCTTACTGCCTGGTAAATCATTTTTGTTAGAGTATACTAATTTTACCTTTCATATGTAGACTTTTACCGCTGAAACCGCTGTTATTTATGCAACCAGGTACCTCGATACTGTGGCCGAGAGATGGCACTCGGGAGCTGTTTCACCCACCAACAAATAAATAGACGAGTGCACATGAAAGGACAGTCGAGAGTGCAGTAATAAAATGTCGTGAAGAGTTGTGAATTGCATTTTAGGGCACGCATCGTCAGATGAAGAAAATATAGCCGTATTTGGCAAATACGCATTCAAACACGAAAACCCACTAAATGACGAGCACACACATTCACATGAACTGATACACGGAAAAGAGTTATTAACAAGCATAAAAAACAAATAGTTTCAGTGGGGAAGGGGAAAAATGTTTGTCTTTTAGGTGTGTTTCTATCCCTTTTCCTAATTTCTATCCTTCTAATATATTTTCGCCATTTAATTTTCGTGTTTGACTGCGTGTGTGTGTGCATATAGATATATAGTTAAATGCGAATGATATGATTCCACACCGTGATCTCGAGTGTACGGTGAAGTAGATATAATTTAAAATTTGGCGTGAATAATGAAAAGTTATTGCCCATGTTGAACTTCGGCACGTAAAATGGTGTCCGAATGCCACGGTAGTCCTCTATCAGTAATGGCTTCCAGGAGGAAGCTGTAGTCACGTCGCTGAGAACAGATCTCAACGCATTTACTTGCCTTTTTACTCATTAGGTGAAGTCGCCATCGTGTTCTCATTGTCAATCCCGTCTGACCAAAATGCCCCTCAGGGTTTAGCGGCCTTCGTACTGAGCGCAATATGACCACTTGAAATAAAGTCGAGGATAACCCCCATCTTAGGTGATGACAATCTCCTTAAAGGTTCTCCACTACGGAAAGCAAATATTTTTTTCAAAATAATTTGTTCCCAAACAAATACTAAATTATTTTACATTAAGGGCGCATTTCAATTAGAACGTGACTTAGTTAAAAATTTATTAAACATAAAGCGTTATAATGATAATAATTTACATACATTTTACTTATAAAATTCGATTTAGGCAAAGGTGTAACGTAGCCATGGCTGCCGATGTACTTCAAATTAATTCTACTAACCTCCAAATTTATTTTTGTTGCATTTACCCCGTAAAGATGGAAGAAATTTCGGCAAATTCACGTCGCCTGAGCACACCATGTATATTCCAGCTTATCGGGTGGTTTCATGTGCGTTTTTTGTACGTAGTGATCCCGGAAGGATAAGTTGTATCTACGTACTTTCAACAGGTAAACCGTGCGGACGTTCGTGTGCACGCAAGGTGTGCGAAATTTACATTTACATTCATCGTACGGGTATCAGTTCCTTTTCCAATGGCATTACTTGGCTTCACAGTAGGTTTCAACCGAGAAATCGCTCACTTAGATTTCATGATGAACTTGTCCAATTATCGCCCGGGATTCTTCACTTTCCAACCACTCGGCTTCCACGTCGCTTGCCGATATTTCGATCTCGAAACAGTCTCTCTTCAAATCTCAGTTCAAGGTCTGCGCATGAACTTGATTTCTTTCTGTGGGAAGGGAAACATATGCACATCTCAGCGACTCAATCACATGCCGAGTTTGCTCGACGTTTGTGAACCACGAATTCTTAATAATTCGTGAGTAGCTACCATGTCGGAATTGGGTCGTTTTCAAAGTATTCCATAAATTTTTGTCCCTCCCATGTTACTCATATATTACATGTACATTGATTGTTTATTTTTTTCCCCTTGTACAGATTTCCTAAGAAGATATAGTGTTCCCTCCAGTGAAGTAAATAAAATTTACAATATTATTTTGGCATTCAAACACCTTAGTTATAAGCACCGTGGTTATCCCTAGTTCTAAAGTTAGATCTTTTTCAATTATACGTCGTACCTACTTATTTCCCATTACTAATGGCTTAAGTAAAGGGATCTGTATACTTATAGCTCTCGTCGTGATTCACCAGGGATCATCGTCCACCTCATACCTATATGTCAAGCCTTTCCAAATGATTACCCCCTAGTGACCAACATATTCACTTTAAGACTGACTGGCGCGCCTCCCAGTACCGAAACAAAACCGTGTATTCTCTGATTGGTGGGGTAATACCAACATATTTGCCACAAGTCATGCTGATAGCATACTTATAATTTTACCGAAGAACCCCATTACATGGGCTGCAGATGTCATAGGGGAGTTTTTATGTGCACAGGACTTATTGGAGACAGTCGCGGGTTAAGTGAATTTTAGTCATTATTCAAAGGAGTGGCCAGAATACTCTCAACTGTGTAAATTAGAGTAAAGGGTAATGAAAAAATTCTGAAATAACAGAGGTATAAATCAAAATTTTCCGAATGATTATGATATTTCATCGGCATACATTACCTAAACGAAGTCCAAAAACCCTCGATTTCTTGACGTTTGTTGTCATGTTATCAATGGGCACATAGGACAAGGTGCAGCTTCTTTGTTGTTTGGACTATCCTTGGAAGTTATCCAATTGCTTTAAAAATTAGTTAACCCCTTACCTAGAAAAACATCACTGCTTTATGAAAGTAACTGCCACTGTATCAATTGTCATAATTTTTTTTATGTTATGATGACATGATTCAATGACATTCAAGAAGGGATAGAAATGTTGCAACCATGTTAATTTCACTTGATGTTTTAATCAAACGACCCGGGTTTCAATACAAAGTATCATCTTCAGGTACATTTTCTAGCTCTACCTTTAAATATTAATATTTTGTTCACGTGGCAGAGGTATTGGGGCGAAAGGAGGCGTTTTGGTATTGGACATGAGTGGGAAGTGATGGGGAGGGGGGGGGTCAGAGGGTAAAGATTGCCCTCTTGACTGAGGTGAATTGGAGACGGTAGAGATCATCCAGCATCCTAGGAACAACGTTGAGTGGGCAAATGAGCAAGTGCTTCCCTCCTATTCTCCGTTCCACCACTACACCTGCGTCATGAAGTGAACACGATTCCAAGAAATAGGGATCAGAGGATTTCACGTATGTTTCCCTTTAACCCCCCCCCCCACAACCCCCACTTTCTTAGGCCCTCTTTCCTAATTTCATCACTTAATTTCCTCCAACCACATTAAACTCACCTTCCCAGAACGGCTGCGATCATTAGTTGAGGTTGTGACCGCGGTGGAACCTTTTCAAGAGGAAAATTTAATGTGAAGACTCAAGAGGAAAATGCGATGTTTTCCTATTTTATGTGATGCTCAAAGCCTTTTTCCTCTAAATCCCCCACCACTCTTTACTCCTGTCCAATCTCAAAACGACTCCTTTCGCCCCCGTACCTTTTCTCCAATGTCAAACTGGGTGTATTTGAAGATAAACCTTGAAAATATGCATGAATATGATACTACGTATTGAAATCCGGGTCGTTAGATTAAAAGATTGAGTGGCATTAACAAATTTTCAACATTTATTTCCGTAATGAATATGTTCCACGAAGACAAGCCTGAGATGACCGATTTTATAAATTGAAGAAGCTTGAAATTAATATTTTGTTAGGAGTAATTTGGAAGATTTCACTTAATTTAAAAATCATTTATAAATTCATACTTACTTATATTCTTCACTTTATTAAGTTCTGAGAAGGAAAACTTGGATTTTGAGTGCAAAGGGATAGTGGGTAGTAATTTGCGGCTTATCATCCTTCACTTTATGGAGCTTTCAGAAGGAAAACCTGGATTTTGAGTGGAAAGGGGTACAATGGGAATGGGGAAAGGAAAAAACCGTTGTATTTCTCAAAATATGCCCCTAAACCGTATTAACGTCCAGAAAATGTAATTCCAGGATAATTCATTTTTGCAGAAAATTTAACGCAAACAGCATTACCTTTAGAGTGTCACACAATTACGGAACAGTTATGAAATGGTTTTAATTAAAAAAACTTGTCAGGAAATGTCTTTTCAAAACAGCGGGCCAACGAAAGCCTTCTTTTATCCTAATAAAAATGTGTGTATGTATTGCAAATTGATCGGGATATTCACAATTGTTCTCTCAACGTTGATTTATATATGCTTGGTTTGAATAAAATTTCTGTTTTTTATTGAGGTCGTATTTAAATATTCTCCATATTTTAATTTTTTCTAATGAAAAAATGCAGCTTTCCCTTGCGAATCCCTATCCCGTTCGAAATTTCTACGAGACGAAGAGTTTTATGTGTAACAATGGAAGATATTCTGATTTCATTTAATCAATAAACTCTTCTTCATGCAGCCAGAAAATTGCTCTTCTTTCGTGATACGCATTCACTCCATACTTGGTCGTAGGTAGACAGTATGCTATTCCAAAAAACAATCTCCAAAGCAAAGAATGCACTATTGATTGACTCATCTTTTTGTTTTCCTTTCCCAAATGAGCGTCCTCAGTGCTTACTTCCAGTATCTTGTTTTTCCGAGCGAATGAATATTTTTCATCTGGGAATTCTTCTGTTATTTTGTACCATCATTTGTTGATTATATTTGTCAACTGTTTCCGTGGGTGCCCAGTAACGGTAATTTTTCTAAAATATTTGCAAATTCCTGTCCTTTTCCACTTGTTTATTTGATTAATCACGTTATTGGAAATTTTCTTGTTTTTTGTACCCATTTTTTCATTATTGAGTGCCATCGATCAATATATGGGTTATTTTCCTGGTATCTGGTCCAGCATGCTATTTTAACTCCGAGGAGCATTAATTAATTGAGTGGCTTCGCCCTCCCGGAATATTTCATCCCTGCAGCATTCACATTCCGATCTAAATGCGCACCATATTTCAACTGAATCTACAGCGACTCGAAGTGCCAGAATACACACAGAGACTTTCAAATCTCCCAGCTTACGCAATTTTCCACGGGAGAAGCTACATTTGTGATTTCCATCTTATAAATTTTCTCAAACGAATCGTTTTTTAAAATGATTTTTTAATGACGAGCAAAACATGTTAAACAACTTTTTTATGATATTCCAAAAATTTATTGTTTAAAGAATTTTCCCAAATCCGTGCTTTAAAATATTTCGATGAGTCTTGTTAATAGCTGGGCATGTTCACGTCAACCATCTTTGGGGAAATAGCAATAATTGGCAAAACTAATCTAAGCTGACCTGTCTTTTAATTCGAAAAGGCTCTTTCCGTCGGCAGTATTTTTTTATTCGATTCCTCCCCATTGTTGAATTTCTTCTGATATTTCTTCCATCTCTGCTCCCTTTTTTTGCTTTCTATGAGATTGCAATCCCCCTACAATGCCTTTTGTACGAATTTCTTTGAGGTGACAGCTCGCAGTTCAATAGGCTACTTCATACGTTCCCAAATAGTAGGTCGTGCTGCACTTCTCTGCATCGGAAATGGGTACTTAGGAGGGATCCATCGCCCGTTCAATTAAATAGAAAAGAAGTGTTGATCTGATCCTCCTCTTAGTAATGATGCGGTCTCCAATTGTCTTCCAATCGCACGACTTCAGCCTCTGAAGCAAAATGCCTCCACGCCTGTGGTGAAGCGAGTGACGCTATTGGTATGTGTGGTCTCAGTAATGTGTTAAGAAAGGGTTGGTGCCACGTGCCGTCTTTTGGTGCCATATTTTATGCAGCGGTCACTCACTCGCCAAGACACGACTTCCGGGATTCGCCAGTTTTCGCTGAGGTCATATTTTTTTAATTTTTAGACAAATTAATTTTCTCCACATTTCATGTGCATGTCAGTCTTCCTTTTGTTTTTCTCTTATTTTTCATTTTATTTTTATATTATTTAGTAAATTATCAAATTAGCATTATCTATCTGAAGGTTTTCGCAGGGTTTTCACATTACTGTTAATGTGTGGGAGTTTTCCTGAATTAGGTTTTTTCGCCAAGGATATAAGCCTTATTCCTTAAACTGTTCCAAAAATTGTGCATATCTATCTAAACTCCTTGTACTCATGCATATTCATTTTAAATCGATTGTCATTTTCTAGTTCTTTTTTATAATATTCAGAACTCAAATATAATTATATATTAATGGGATGTATTTGGCGATAGGTTGGATAAAAGAAGGGACTGCCACAGTCTCAATCTCGTCCGAATGAATCCGAATTTATTATTACTACTTAAGAGGAGACCAGTATGCCCTCCAAGTGAAGTGGTTTAAAATGGTCGTATATTGATAGGAAAATGATCACCCGGTCGTGGAACAGAGAAAGATTGATCTTTTGCGAAAGTTACGTGAAAACGGACGAACTTTTGTTACTGAAAAAGTAATAGGGGAGTACGTTATATATTGTCCACCAATCAAGCCACAGTAATCAACCCAAAGGTTGGTTTGTTGATTGACCTTACCTCGTTCTAAGCCCTATACGGAATGCGAAATCCGCCAATGTATAAGTTTCCTTTCCTGACCTCTCCTTTGAATTCCCAAGAAGAGCCGGTACCTGAACAATCACACGACTTGGGTGAAGCTGGTGTGCCCGAAAGGAACTGGGAACTAAACCATGGCCCTCTGTTCAGTAGTTCTCACGCTCCAATCCCTAATCTACCACGCCCATTCATTTGAACGACTCTAATGCATGAGTATTGATCAGAGTTTATCGGGTAGTTATAGCTCGATAGGGATGCTCATGGTTTAGTAAAATCCCATTTACTGAAGATATGAGAACGCTATGCACACCCCCGCCAGTTTTGGTTCCAGGCAATGCCCCTCGTTGCCAGCTGTTTCAAAATGATTTGCTTTTGCCAATGTTGACATTTGTGCTCGGTCTAAGTTTGTCGCTAAGAAATTTGGCGGGATGGGTAGCATTTTTGCATTAAGATAAACGCGAGGTAGTATTTTTAATTAATAAATACATGGTGAGTAAAAAATTGATCTGATGATAATTGATATTCATACCACAAGAGACTTCAAAATTTTTTTTGATTCCTTGACAGATTGAACTATCAACTGCTAAATGGTCATCAACGCGGTTTATCGATCCGCGGATTGGCTTGGAGCAGCTCTCCAAACTATATTTGTCTCCGACTTCACTTTATTCCTTTTTCTCCTTACACCGTCATTTTCCATTAGCTGCCTCTCGTAGTTCGCTCTGGCCATTTTCCCGTAATTCTTCCACTCAGTGTTTCCTTCAATTAAAATCGTTATCTATCGTTCTTCACGATATGTTCAAACCCTCTTCTTCTAGTGAAGGTCTTCCATAGGCTTTCTCTTTGAACCCTCCCCGAAGTATCCAACGTTAAGTATGCTTAATGACAATTTATGAAATTATATACTCCATATATATCTTCCTTGCCGCAAAAGCGAATGAAAAATAATAACCACTTGTCCAATTTAGGCATCATGAGATGATAGCAATAGGCTGTAATCCGTGTGACTTTTAGTTCTCACAAAGAGAATTCACAATTGTATTTTTCGTGACTGCGTGTTATCCTTCTTTTTATCTTAATGACTTTAGCAATTATCCTTATTTCTCTAAAATTACTTGTCGATTTTTTCCGCTCCTATTGCTTGTGACAAAAGCCTAAGTCACTACGCATGAAAGTTCGCCATTAATTCATCCTTTCATTTGTTGGTAAATTTTGAGTTGATCTTCTTAGCAAATTTAATTAGTAAATTTTATGAGGATATATTCGATCTTTTTCTATGACATTTCCTTGCCAAAATATTTTCATTTGCATTTCATTAACAAAACCTTCAGTAGAGTGTTTTTTATTGAGCGCGATTGAAAGAATTTTCTCCATCTCTTTAGCTAATGTATTCAAATTTAAAAGTTTTCCAGTGTGGTTATTTATAATTGAAAAATCTCTGAACCACGCGAATGTATAGATATAACAGTTTAGACTTCTCCATAAATTCTTAGCACGATTAGAAAATTCTCCCTATCGAAGGTCGAGCTCATCAAATTGACGATGACGATCTTTTTAAATCCAAACTATTGGCACAAAGCTATATTACATTTCTATAAAGTTAATGGTAATGGCTAAAGGTAATAATATCCATTGGCATGGTTAAAAACCCATCGTAAGCAGGTCCCGAGATTATTACTATGATTTCACTGGATCAAAATTCTCTCGAAAGTATAAGTGCGATTTCACCATATTTATCAAAGATACCATACAATTTGAAATTAATTATATTTATTTTCTGCTGGGTGAATGAAGACGAGATGTTTGTACAAGTTAATCGCTCAGCTTAGGATCATAGGAAGACACAATGTTCAGAAAGAGACATTCAACTTCATTGTCTCTTTAAATATTTGAAATATTAAATTATATAAAAAATGTTTTTATTGAAATGTAGCCATAGCTGAGGAAAACGCATCGTTAATTTAAAACTATAAAGAGTACGTAGGAGTCTAGAATGGAGTGTGTACATCTGATTTTAGTGCTGGATAGCCGGAATCTCGCGGATGAACCTGGGAGCTTGCCCGAGTGATGCAATGATTGGGGCTTCATTTGAACAGAATTTGGGTTGAACTGAAAATCATTCCTCCAAATGTAATTACATTTTCTGGCACGTGCACGCTATTGAAAAGTATTTTTATGTTCGGGAAAATTGAAGCGGGTAAAATTTTAGGAATGGTAACCTAATTGTTGATGCGGATATTGAGGGCGTGTGGTGCATTGGGCAGCGCAGGAGGCGTGTCAATTCAGTTGTTGGGGAGTTGTGAGAGGGAGTCGAGTGGGATAGGAGAGAAATTGCGAGTTGCGAGTGTATATCCCTCCCTTCCCAACTAATTAGTTCTCCACCGCCCCCTCCACCCCCTCGTGCACCTCTCTCGTGCGCCGCCCGTGGCGATTCCGGTCTTTCGGATCGGCGAAAGCAATCAGTCACCGCTAACGTTATCTCTCTCCTCCCCCACTCGATTCTCCCTGCATCACTCCAACGGGGTCTCGTTGCTCAAAATGCAACAAGTCGCTTGCGAATAAAACACCAGCCGGAAATGTGAGTTAAAGTTAATCCTTTAATCAGATTTTGAGAAATTCAGCGACCTATTAAGCGATTTCGGATTTATGGTAAGCAAAGACTGAGCGCAATGAAAGGATGTCAAACTTACTAATGATTTCCGAGAATCAGGGAACAGGGAAAGAGGCCTGGAGTGGGGGGTCGAGTCCCCTCGGGGTTGGTTAATAAAAGGCCGCTCCAGTCCTTGCCCACGGTGTCCGGGCGTTCGCTTGCCTGGGCACCCCTCGCACGCTCCACACTGCCCTGCGCCCCGCCGCGCCGCGCCCCCACGCCCCGGCGGACCCCTCTGCTTCACTATCTTTTCCACCGATTCCTCCTCCTCCTCCCGATCCCACCGACTCCTAGGTGACCCGAGCCGCCGCTGCCCCGCACGCTTTTGAAATCATGCTTATTTTTCCGTGACAACCCCCGTGGGAGGAAGGAAAAGGGTCTTCTTTTGTCGAAGAAGGTCACCGCCGGGATGGTCCTTAATGCCATGCAAGAGTCCTTTATTCGTGCCCTTTCTATCTTTACATTAGCTTGCCAATATAAATATATTAAATACATGTTTTATTCCTTGCCATGATAAATGTGATTGTGCCACCGAAATATTAAAAAAAACAAACTCTGTCTCTTTTCATAGTGTTCCGAAGTATTTCATACCATCGCCACGGTTACAACTGGCCTTATATTATCTTTTGTGAACATATTTCGTGAAAGGTTATCTGTATATTTTATATATATATATATATAAATGGGCTGACACAATATAACACAAAAAGAATAGAATAGCAACATTTAAAAGGACACTCACACGGTAAATTGTTCGAGCTTTCGGCCCTCTCAGAGGCCTTCTTCAAGTGAGACTCACTTAAAGAAGGCCTCTGAGACTTGTCTCACTTGAAGAAGGCCTCTGAGAGGGCCAAAAGCTCGAACAATTTACCGTGTGATGGTCCTTTTACATTTTGCTATTCTATTCTATTTGTTTTATATTGTGTCAGCCCATTATTGTGCCGCTCGTGTGAGTTTTTCCGTACAATCGTTATATATATATATATATATATATATATATATATATATATATATATATATATATCCCTCCCCGGACTACAACCTTGACGTGGTGGAAGGGCTTGTGCGTTCCGATGACCCCTAGAGCTGTGCTGGCGGGAGTAATAAAAATTGCTCCTGGTAGGGTCACCCATGCCAGATAGGTCGAAGGTTAGGAGCCAAACGAAAGGTAGTCCACGCAGCGTCTGTTCCTCGAGGAGGCGGCTGCAATGGCGTCTGACCCCAGTGGGGCGGCCAGTAAGTGATGGTGTCACGTTAAAAACACTATTGAGGAAGGCAACAGGACACCACCTCAATAATCATTCCCTAGAAAAATATGATGGACAATAGAGATATTTTGAGTCCTGGCAACCACGGGGCTCGGCCCAATCGGCCGTGTGTCGTGCCCGGCAGCGGGGGAGGCAAGGCTTCCGCGGTCGTCATCCCACGAAACCCTTGCAAGGGAAAACCAGCAGCAGCAGGACAGAAGACGCAGGAGAAGAAAACCAAATTAGCTAGAATAGGAACGTGGAATGTTAGGACTATGATGAGACGAGGGAAATCAGAGAATATTAAGCGAAAGATGGCAAAGGGAAATATAGATATTTTAGGTCTATGCGAGGTGAGACGGAAGGATAGTGGGGATTACGGGAGTGATAATTATGGAATAATATATAGCGGCGGGGACGAGAGCCAACAGGGGGTTACCAATGTATTAAATAAAGAGATAGGAAGAAGCGTAGTCAACATAGAGCAGGTAACGGATAGAATACTAATAGTGGAGATAAAAGCAGAACCGACGAACTTAGTTATTATTCAGGTATACATGCCACCGAGCAACCATAAGGAAGAAGAGGTCGATAGGATATACGATCAGTTAGAGGACATGATCGCGTGTGTTCATGCAGGGAAACATTTGATAGTGATGGGGGGATGGAATGCGACGGTAGGCGAAGGAAGAGATGGTGATAAGGTGGGGGACTACGGTTTAGGCACGAGGAATGACCGCGGGGAGAAAGCAGTTGAGTTCTGCAGGAGACAGGGGTTAGTCATCACCAACACTTGGTTTAGACACCACAAAAGACGCAGGTATACATGGAAAATGCCAGGTGACTCAGGAAGATATCAGCTAGATTTTATCCTGGTTAGACACAGGTTTAGGAACAGTGTGATTAATTCGCACAGCTTCCCGGGAGCGGATGCGGACTCAGACTACAATTTAGTTGTTATGAAATGTAGCGTACGTTTCAAAAAGATAAGGCAGGGGTGGCGAGTTAGAAAATGGAATGTAGAAGCACTAAATGGGTTGAAAAGGAAGGAATACAAACAGGCGGTAGAGAAAATCATGGAGGATGGTAAAGGGCTTATAACTATCAAAGAAAAATGGGAAATGATCAAAAAAGGGTTGTCTAAAGCCGCAAAAGACACTATTGGAACCGTTAACGCTAAAAGGACTAGGAAACAATGGATCACGGATGAGATGATTACAAAGATGGATGAGCGGCGAAAATGGAAGAATATAAATACAGAATTAGGCAAAATGAAGTACAAAGAATTGAACAATAAATTGAGGCGGGCAACAAATAAGGCAAAAGACGTATGGTGGAAGACGCAGTGCGAGGATATGGAAAGTCTGCAGAGGAAGGGTGAAATCGGTGCGCTGTACAGCAAAGTTAAATCGTTATCGGGAAGTAAGAAAGGAAGAGCTATGCTAACAGTTAGAGATAAGGCGGGTAAGGTAATAGTTGACGCAGGAAAGATCCAAGAGAGATGGAAGGAGTATATAGAAGAACTGTATAGTAAAGAACTCAGACCAAAAAAGTTAGACATTGAAAAAGAAAATGACGTAGAGGAAGACAGCTTAGGTCCAGGCATACTAGACAATGAGATAGAAAGGGCATTAAGGGAGATGAAACTAAATAAGGCCGTGGGGGTAGATAACATTCCCGTGGAACTTTTAAAATGCTTAGGAAAATGTGGGAGGAAGAGGCTATATGGGCTGATCCGTAGTATTTATGAGGAGGGAATCTGGCCGGAAGACTTTGTGAGAGCAGTTTTAGTTCCGATTCCGAAAAAGGTAAAGGCCACGTCATGTGAGGACTATAGGACAATTAGTTTGATATCCCACGCAGCTAAAGTTGTTCTCAGGATCATAAACAAAAGGATAGAGAGTAGGGCAAATGATTACTTAGGGGATGATCAGTTTGGGATTAGGAAGGGGAGAGGTACGCGTGAGGCCATTGCAGTAATGAGATTATTAATCGAGAGGAATATAGAACACAACCAGGAGGTATTTGCCTGTTTCGTAGATTTCGAAAAAGCGTTTGATAGAGTGAACTGGGAAAAACTAATGAGTATATTGCAGAAAATAGGAATAGATTGGAGGGAAAGGAGGCTAATCCGCAACCTGTACATGTCTCAGACTGTTCAGGTGCGGGTGGGAAACGGGGAGTCAGGATGGGCAGTGTTAGGAAGGGGTGTAAGGCAGGGTTGCCCATTATCACCGTTGCTGTTCAACCTGTATGCAGAGGAAATGATCAAAGAGGCATGGGAAGAACTCGAGGTAGGAATGAAAGTGGGCGGGGGATTCGTAAAATCTGTTAGGTTTGCTGATGACCAAGCTTTGGTTTGTCAGTCAGCCAAGGGGTTGCCAGCATTGCTGAGTGAATTGGAAATTCAGTGCGACAGGTATGGGATGAGAATCAATATTAATAAAACAAAGGTTATGCGATTTTCTAGAAAGAAAAAGGCCAAGCTTAACATTAGAATAGGAGGGCAAAAACTAGAGCAGGTAGAACAGTTTACGTATCTCGGTAGTGTTTTGGACCAACACGGTCAAAGTAGTAGGGACGTAAGGAGAAGAATTGCGCTAGGCAAAGAGGCTTTCACAAGGAGGAGGGAGTTGATGACGGGGACTTTAAGTAAGGATGTTAAGAAAAGACTAGTAAAAACTTTGATATGAAGCGTAGCTATGTACGGCGCGGAAACGTGGTCATTGAAGCAGGAGGATAGACGTAGACTGGAGGCTTTTGAAATGTGGGTGTGGAGAAGAATGGAGAAGGTGAAATGGACAGACAAGAAAACAAATGAGGAAGTACTTGGTATGGTGGGCGAAGAGAGGGGTTTGTTGGGAGCAATCGTATGGAGGCAGGAAAAGTGGATGAAGGGGGTGTTGACCAGCAGTGGGATTTTGAAGGCCGTGATAGAGGGTAGAATGTTGGGCAAAAGAGGAAAGGGAAGGAACAGAATAGGGATGTTGGACGGGATGAAGGGAGGAAGAAAGTACTCAGAGATGAAGAGGGACCTGATATAGAGTAGGATGATGGATTTTGTGTTTTGCTAGGAGTAATAAAATATTTGTTTGGTAGTTGTGTCCATCAAAAAACCTACCTTAACCGGTAGATTACCTTAAAAAAAATATATATATATATATATATATATATACAGGGTTGCACCCAAAAGTGGTAGGACTGATTTTCTCTGGCGCGAACGGTGGAGGGGGGTCTGCCTGGCAGGGTAAGGTAGAGGGGGCTCTTAGCAACAGACCGACACTAACCTCAGTCGCCTGCGGGCTGTCGTTGAGTGAGGATACCGTTTTTAGTGAAGCAAGTTTTTTGTCCGC
Source organism: Hetaerina americana (assembly GCF_022747635.1). Classification (NCBI taxonomy): domain Eukaryota; kingdom Metazoa; phylum Arthropoda; class Insecta; order Odonata; family Calopterygidae; genus Hetaerina; species Hetaerina americana. The sequence continues at coordinate 901,027 of NW_027287450.1, read as the reverse complement.
GTCGAAAAACAAAATGAATCTGAATTTAGAGCAACGTTATTCCGTGAAGTTTTGTGCGAAACTCGGGAATACGGCAACTGAGACGCTCGATATGATCAAGCAGGCTTATGGGGACACTGCCTTAAGCCGTTCCACAATATTTTAGTGGCACAAGTTGTTTAAAGAGGGTAGGGAGCTCGTTGAAGACGACCATCGCTCCGGACGGCCGTCGACGGCAAGAACCGACACGAATGTGGACAGAGTGAGGACACTGCTGAACACAGACCGACGCTTAACCAGTGAAGAAATTGCTGACCAGTTGGGTCTGTCTGCATCCAACATCCAACGCATTATTTCACAGGATTTGGCCATGCGCAAGGTGTGCGCCAAGATGGTGCCGAAAATTCTGAGTGTCGACCAACAGGCAACGCGTGTGCGCATTTCCGAAGAAGTGTTAGCCAATTTTCACCGAGATGAACATTGTTTGGACAATGTGATAACTGGTGATGAAACATGGGTTTTTCAATATGACCCCGAAACGAAAAGACAATCCGCGGAATGGCACACTTCCGCGTCCCCACGTCCAAAAAAGGCTCGCATGAGCGAACCAAAAATCAAAAAGATGTTGATTGTGTTTTTCGACCGTCATGGAGTGGTTCACAAGGAGTTTGTCCCACCAGGGGAGGCTGTGAATGCGAATTTTTACGTGCAGGTGCTCACCCGCCTCCGAGAACGCGTGAAAAGAGTCCGATCGGCCATCGCAAACTGCTGGGTGCTTCATCATGACAACGCACCCTGCCATGGCGCGCTCGTCGTCAGACAGCTCCTGGCCAAATACGGCGTTGCCACGTTGCCACAACCGCGCTATTCTCCCGATCTGGCACCACCGGATTTCTCCTTCTTCCCCCTGATGAAAAGACGGCTCAAGGGACGACGTTTTGACTCGATAAATGCCGTTCAAGAGACTTCGACGAGGGTCATCAACGGCATCCCCAAAGAAAATTTCCAGCGGGCGTACGGGGAATGGGAGCAACGTTATACTAAGTGTGTAGCAGCTCAAGGAGCATACTTTGAAGATTATTAAGTCGATGTAAGTATATCGTCAATAAAATTCTTGTAAAAATATCAGTCCTACCACTTTTGGGTGCGACCCTGTATATATCTTCGAAATAGAACGCTCTTCGGCGACGTAAAAATATGTGAACACACTGCTATAGATTTTTAAAACGTAGAAACACAAAGAAAGGACACTCACTTCTGTAGAATCGGATTCTGATGATGACGGCCGTGCCGTCGAAGCTTCAAAACTACCTACAGGTATGTCAGTGTCCTTTTTTGTGCTTTTATGTTTTAAAAATCCATATCAGTCTTTTTTATATTATCTATATATATTTATATATATATTATTTATATGTGGGTCGCGGTAGTCCATTGGGTAGAGCGTTGGACCCGGGACCGCTGACCGGAGGGTCCCGGGTTCCCGGGCAAGGCACCCGGGTACCTGCAGCTCCCCCCAAGCTAAAGTGATTTTTCGGGTACCAGGTCTTCCCTTCCTATATACAGGGACGCACCCAAAGGTGGTAGGACTGATATTTTTACAAGAATTTTATTGACGATATACTTACATCGGCTTAATAATCTTCAAAGTATGCTCCTTGAGCTGCTACACACTTAGTATAACGTTGCTCCCATTCCACGTACGCCCGCTGGAAATTTTCAGTGGGGATGCCGTTGATGATCCTCGTCGAAGCCTCTTGAACGGCCTTTATCGAGTCAAAACGTCGTCACTTGAGCTGTCTTTTCATCAGGGGGAAGGAGAAGAAGTCCGGTGGTGCCAGATTGGGAGAATAGGGCGGGTGCGGCAACGCCGTATTTGGCCAGGAGCTGTCTGACGACGAGCGCGCCATGGCTCCCATTTTCGGCACCATCTTGGCGCACACCTTGCGCATGGCCAAATCCTGTGAAATAACGCGTTGGACGTTGGATGCAGACAGACCCAACTGGTCTGCAATTTCTTCACTCGTTAAGCGTCGGTCTGTGCTCAGCAGTGTCCTCACTCTGTCCACATTCGTGTCGGTTCTTGCCGTCGACGGCCGTCCGGAGCGATGGTCGTCTTCAACGAGCTCCCTACCCTCTTTAAACAACTTGTGCCACTCAAATACTGTGGAACGGCTTAAGGCAGTGTCCCCATAAGCCGGCTTGATCATATTGAGGGTCTCAGTTGCCGTCTTCCCGAGTTTCGCACAAAACTTCACGGAATAACGTTGCTCTAAATTCAGATTCATTTTGTTTTTCGACGCGGACAAAAAACTTGCTTCACTAAAAACGGTATCCTCACTCAACGACAGCCCGCAGGCGACTGAGATTGGTGTCGGTCTCTTGCTAAGAGCCCCATCCACCTTACTCTGCCAGGCAGAACCCGCTCCACCGCTCCGTTCGCGCCAGGGAAAATCAGTCCTACCACTTTTAGGTGCGACCCTGTGTGTATATATATATATATATATATATATATATATATATATATATATATATATATATATATTTCTAGGGATATATATATATATTTATATATATTAAAAAAATTTATATATAGGGATATATAAACATATATGACTATATATGTATATATATAGTCATCTTGCATGCAGTGGGTAATATTTCCCAATATAAGTCCAACCGCGACTACCATAGTCTCAAGGACCTGCAATGTCCTACACTAGCCATTTAACAGTACACAATACCTCATGGGCCCAAAGCTTGGTAGGCCAAATTTATTTTGAAAACATCCCCATGAAATCAAACACGAAAAGAGATCACCTGTTTTCAAGCGAAAGCTGTTCATCCTATTAAAAAAATAATATGCTCTATTCTGTAAATGAATTTCTGTAATTGCCAGGGCACATCAATTTAGGTTTAACCAAAAAATATGTAAATATAGTAGTTAATGGGTTTGTATATGTATGCAGGTATATATAGCAATTTTTTCTAAAATTTTGAATTTTATTTTTATGTGGCATGTCCTATGTTTGTGTATGAGTCAAGATGTACCAAATGTCCGGGCTAATATATGCATTGTTATGATTATTATTTGCTATTCTCACAGCATCCCGAAATCCGATTTCGTTTTACCTAATCCCAATCAAATTTCCAACAGATAAAATAGGGGGAAGGGAAAATTGAGATACTTACGGCCTCTATTCAGACTGACTGTATTAAACAATATTTTCTTAGGCCGCAAAGGCTTTCTACGGCTTAAGAAATTTTGATTTGTCAGATAACATAGTGCATATATTATAAAAATTAGTAAGTTATATAAATGCGACCCCTGAACTTGTCGGAAAATCGTACGTGATAGTGGAAAAGTATCCTTTTTCTTTGATTTCCTGCATTTTGCACTGCATGGGCTGAGCTCAGATTGAATCCCGCCTTTGCTTCATCTCTTCCCTCTTGATTCATGTGGCCTAATTATCCTTTGGGCTAACTGAAGTATAAACTAATTTTGGGGTCTAAAAATTAATTAAAATTGCTCTAGATATTTACACGATGAAATTAATTTCTTTCAGGACGGGGTGCTTTCATATCTTCCATTCCTCGGGCATTTACTTTGTGCTGTCCTGCTCGGGAAGCTTGCTGATCACTATAGGGCTCATCTGGTATCCACCACTACTGTTAGAAAAATCCTCGTCTACATATGTAAGAATAATTTTTGTAATTTATCTCTTGTCCTCTTAATACCAATGTTAGTTTATTATTATTTTTAATTCGCTCGCACTCTAAACATATGATTAAAGCCCGAATGTTTAATTCGGTAAGTATTTAGAATATTAAATCGAGTCATGGACTTCTTAGAGTGGACCTTCTTGGAATGTCCCATCCGTGGGCAATTCTGTGAAGATGGAACCCACGGTCTTTGTGCAGGTACTTGCCAGGGCGCGGTGGGATGGACATGCATTTTTGTTGACCAGCTCAAATGAAAACGGGAGGGACGGACTTTGCATGTGTCAATATCATGTGCAATGCACTCATAAGGGATTAGGTGGTTACTGAAATGTTCCAAGCTTCATCGTGGGCATCTGAAGCTTAACATTTGAGTGATATAAATGACCACAATGGCAAAAACAATTTACCGAACCAAAATCATGATTCCAATTTTTAAAACTTCCTTCCATCACACTTCTGAGAAAACCATTGAATAAAATATTTTAACTAATGTACACGCATATAAACTCTTCCGCAGCTTAAATGAAATTCTTATTTCTCTTATTTGGTATATTTCCCCTCTTTTATTTTATTCTATTATTATGATATTATATTTATTTTTTATATTTTATTTATTGTATTATATTTTTTATTATATTTTATTTATCATTATTGTATATAATTTATTGATTTTGTTTTTATCATCTGCCATCATTATTATATTTCGAAGCCTCTCTGTTTTTCGTTCGTCTGTTCTGCCATATCAATCGATCGATTATGGAGGAAACACTTAGTCGATTTCAACAATATTGACGTCTCTTTGTCGCAATAAACTCAAGGTTCCACAAATTAGAGTCTGAAATCATCGGTTGGCCACTTCTATGTGAGGAATTGTGCGAGGATGGTCCCAGAAGTACCCGACCCATCAAAGGAAACACAAATATTTTGGAAAAAAATGTATTTATTCTTCAACATAATCTCCTTTCGGCTCTAAACACTTTTCCCAGCTATGTTCAATGAGATTGATGCCCTTTTTTTACTAAGAACTGCCTTGCTCCTCAAAATAGCCATTAACTGCCGACATCACTCCTTCACGGTTGGAAAATCTTTGACCACCGAGCCATTTTTTCAAGTTTACGAGCAGAAAATAATCCGAGGGGCGCTAAATCTGGCGAATGGGGTGCATGAGGTAGCAATTCAAAATTTAATTCATGAATTTTGGCAATTGCAATAACGAAGGTCTGAGCTAGTGCATTGCCATGATGAAACGACACTTTCTTCTCAGCCAAATGCGGCCGCTTTTGTTTGATTTATTTGCTTAAACTTTGCAATAAGTTCGCATAATACTCGTCGTTGATAGTTTTTCCTTTTTCAAGATAGTAAATTAAAATTTTCCCACGTGCATCCTAAAAAACCGACGCCATGGCATTGCTTGCAGATGAAACGGTCTTTGCCTTCTTTGGAGGCGGTTCTCCTTTTTGAATCCATTGTTCTGATTGTTATTTTGTCTCGGATGTGTAGTAATGGACCCATGTTTCATCCATGGTTATGAAACGGCGCAAAAATTCTGCTTTGTTGCTGTGAAACTTTGCTCAACACTCAATTGAAACATCTTGACGACACTGGTTTTGCTCGAGTGTGAGTAAACACGGCACCTATCTTTCACACAACTTTAATTTTCATTTAATATGCAATGTACCGCACTTTTTGAAATGACCCATATGTCTGCTAGCTCGTGAACTTAAAGTAGACGATCGTTTAGCATCACTTTAAGGATTTTCATTACCGTTTTTGGAGTCGTCACCTCATTTGGTCGACCAATGCGATGCTCGTCTTGACAGCTCGTTTAAACTCTGATACCCAATATTTTACTATTATGAACGAAGGAGTAGGCTCACCCCGAGTCTCGTAGAATCCAGTTCAGCTTTTATATTGGATGGGCTGAGGCCTTTCTAATAAAAGTATTGCATCACATAATAATGAGCAATTTTCTCCATTTTCACAAATTCACTAAAAATGTTACTATTGATGGCTGCCAAACAAATACTAAACAACATGGCGTCTTCAAACTGGAAACATATGCTTTATAGAACGTAATTTCCAATACAGTGAAATATTTCAAAAAACTACCGCCATCTCCAGGTCAGGCCGGGTACTTATGGGACCACCCTCGTATACTCGTAGCGCCTCATTCTGTGAATCTTTTTTCACATAATAAGCTCCCTTCTTGGATGCGGATCCTTCAACAATCATCGATGTCTTTTTCAGTAATGGTATTCCTCGGGCGCGTTCTTTGCGGAGATCGATATCTTGAGATGAACATTAGCACGCTTTCTGATAGTGTCAGTGGTTTTCGTACGCGACTTTAGTGTAGCCAAAATCTCTATACATATGGATCTCCATGCTGTCGTCTTCGTCTTTGAGATTGCTTACTTACGGGAAATGCATGTATTTACGTAATATTAAATCGTAAATGTAATGTACAAATTGATTAAAGAATTCACAGGAGCTATATGCTGATTCACATGTAACAGGACGTGAGATTGTTAGCCTGAGGATATTTTCTGCCTTTCCATGAGAAATAATAAGACCAAGAAATGACAGGAAGATCAAATATGCCAAATATGGATAAAATAAACTAGAGTAAAATGCTTCAGCTTGGAGACTGTTATTGAAATCGAGCATCGCATCCTGCGCGTACAGCTTTTCAGTTAAAAACCAGATATTTCATGATCTCGTGTGGGTGAGATTCACACATTCGCAGGGCCAGGGGGGGGGGGGCAGTTCGTTTTTCTGTACCAACTGTGATTTCACAGGAAGATCGGTACCCGAGAATTACACAGCTTAGGAGAAGCTGAAGGGGGCCGGAGGCACCCCCAGGAATGGAACCCATTCAATGTATTGTAAATCAATTCAATAAATGCCTAAGTGGGCAATCTAGGACTCACCATATAATTAGTTTCTCTTCTGATAAGTAAACATTCCCTAGATCTATTTCCGCCGAACTTCGATCGTGAAAAGCGTGCTATTACCTTTCATGTACAAGATTTCATATATTAACTTGGTATTGCCCATTCTCTAGTTCATGCCTCAGAAATCATGGGAACGTTTAATTGCTGTGCGTTTGTACGTTCAAATGTGATATTAGGTCTCTTAGGTTAACTGACCAATTAACAAAATAAAAAATGAAAAAAATGAATGTGCCTTAGTATGAATTTATGATAAATGCCAATTAAAAGCGAATAAAAGAGTTGGCGAAAGAGAAGACGAATCATCTCCGAGAATTAAACAGACGCCTCGATTTTTTAATTGAAATAGTCGAGGCTGACTCTAAAGTGGTTGATTCGGTTCAGTATTCTAAGTTATCATACGTACCACTAATTTCTTATTATTGTGTCCGTTTATGCGTGAAACTTTCGGGCTTACAGACGAATCGTGGGTACGAGTCACTGATTCAAATGTCAGAAACTGATGCAATACTGCTTCAATCACTTCCCAGTAGGGATCGCACGTCCTATATATTTCATCCGACGAAGGGAACTTATAAACGTGACGTTTCAAACGCAGGGCGTAACGATTCGTAAAATTTATCAAAATGAAATTAGAATTACAACGATGGTCGCAGGTAGGCGATCATTAAAGGAATGTATTAGGGATTAAGCGCTGATTATTAAAAAAACGATAAAAACTCTTGTGGGAGGTTTATATGTGAATTCCGGTCAACCACTCGCAATGAGATCCCGCGATTATATAATTAAAATCAATCAAAATACCTGCGTGTGAAAAAACATAAGTATTACGCAGCAAACAGTAGATATTGCTGCCCTTCATTCCTCCTCAACAAATACTATTTACCTTACTCCCTTTAGTTCCTTATGCCGTCACATTCATCTTTATCTGACATACGTGTCTAATTTTTACTAGCTCTTCCTCATCGGATCTCAATCTGCCATTTTGTTTTCTGTTCCGAGTCAAAGGGATCCATTCCGTCCAAATCTGATTCTTATTTTACCTAGAATTCTCCTTTTCTTCTCCTTCTCTCCTGCGTATTCCCTCGCCTCTCTTTTTATCCGTTCGTGTAAATTCAGCATCCGCATTAATTATTAGGCTTCGACGGATCTTGTTCTCCCATGCGACGCTTTTCCAATAATGGCCCTCCACGTTGATCCTCTGAGTGCGGCCGCGCACACAAATGCTCCCTCACAGTCTCCTCCTCCCTTGCTCCGAGGGCATCATTTGGAGCGAAGGCCTCTCCACCTTCTAGGCTATAGTTATAATCGTGGAAACCCCTTTATACCCCGCCATGCCTCCATTCGGGCCATCTGAAGGACTACGCATGTTACATTTGCTTAGCACAAAGTCTGCATTCTGCTTCCCTCCTCTGAATTCATGGGTTTTAGTTTAATTCCATTGATCGTCCCAATCTTTCCCTAAAGCCCTAAGTCAATGCATCAATGGGTTTCTTAAAGGTCCTTTCACGTGATTGCGATTCAAATGGCGAATGGAGGATTATCAATTTTTCTCCACTGGTCTCTCTATTCCTTGAATTCACTTTGATTTCTTTCGAATAATTTTTTTGCCTATTCATTTGGCTTTCGCATCATTATTTGGCGCACAGCTCTGGTTGGAGGCAACATCCTGACTGAGCGTCTTTTTTCGTATTCGTGAGGACTTGTTAAGCTTCTAATTTATTTGCAGGTGACCACTTTTTTTTGCACGAAGCCTGAATGCGTAGCAGCCGTACCATTGAACAAAAAACATCCTGCCACCCCACATCTGCTGGTATTATAATAATGAATGGGAAATAACGATTTAAAAGACCGATGAAGAGTGTACTCATGTCACACTGTTTAAAAAGGTTTTGCTTTTCCGAAAACGGTTAGGATGTTGTTGTATTTTGAGACGATTAGCGAGAGATAATTGAAGTGATGTTTGAAGATACCAAACAAACTACGAGAGTGCTCTTCATCCAAGGAATGGAAATAATAAGCTGCTTATCTGAAAGCAAACTATGAGAAAATTTCCGTCACAAATTTGGATCCCTTGCTTAGGCGGAACATCAGGGTAAAAGCGCAATTTTTTTCAAAATATTTACTTAAAAAATCAAGGTATTTATATATATCTTATTTTGAGGGGGAAACGTGCTGCTTCAAATGGTAATTATATTGCGACAGAATTCATCTTTCTATGATCATTTGAAATGCACATTTCTCTATGGAATATAGCATTTTTTATTTCATACTCAGGGATAGTTGTAGAACTTTAAATTGACGCTAGGTGAAATCTCATTCTTTTAGTTGATGTGCCCAAATTCGCCTTAAATAGGTACTTAATTTCAAATGGATGAACCCTATCAAATACCTTTGCTCGTAATAAAAGATGGAAGAGGTGAAGTAGAAGAGAGTTGAGAAGGAAAGAGACACACTGCTCGCATACTGCGGGAGTCAGGTTGAAATCGTATGATGGTTAAGTAAAGGGAGTCAGGTTGAAATCGTATGGTAAAGTTGAAATCGTATGATTTCAACTTTACCTTCGAAGTGATACTTTAATCGCAGTTGTGGAGTGGTCACTGCGGGTAATTTCTGTGGAATCGTTCCAGGTAGGTATTTACATCTGCTCGGATAAGGTCACTCGACTTCTAGTGTTGACCATTTCACATTTTCTGAACTAATCTTCAGCGACACTTTTCATTTTGCACGGTAGTGTCACGGCTGCTATGAACACCATCCACGGATCGGTCTCATCCAGACGGCCGTCCGACACTGCCTTCGACGAGGCGTATCTGCATGCGAGCGCGTGTGCACTCGAAATCTCGGAAACTATTTCTCTTCTCTGCGACGAGACTCTCCTCGAAACATTTGCCCGCGAGCATGTCGAAAGTCTACGTACCCACCTCACTTGCGTTATCGTGCTCGCGCTCCCTAAAACACGAGCATTCACGGCAAGCGGTGTGTACCGTAGTGCGCTCGTTGTGCTTTAAAGCATGCGATCGATCTATTGGCGGGATCCACAATATTAGCACTCGGTGCCGGGAGTGGGGCCTCCAGGTAATCCTGAAACGAATGCGCAGCGATGCGTTTCCGGGATAATTAATCCATTTTCCTTGCATCTTTAGATTTGGAAGGATGGATGCAAGCAATAAGTACACGATCAAATACTTTGATGTCACACTTTCATCGGACTTGTCGAGGAAACACGTTACAAACATCTGTGACTGAATATGAAGTAACATATGAAAAGTGACTGAATGTCAAATAAGTTTACGAGGAAATCGACGAACGGGAACGTAGCAATCATTTTTCAATCCGAAAGTTTGTTTGCTACGCAGTGATTGCCATTCGGATAGCTTGTTTTTATTCACTTCGAGTTAATTTTAAGTATCATAATTGCTCTTTTTACTGTTAAAACTGCTAATCAACTGAAATTGCTCCCTGAGAGTATTATTTTGCTGTAAACCTTTTAACCGAGAAAGCAACTGTTACTCGCAAAACCAGGTGTTATAATATCCATGGCACTTGATCGACCGATGACCGTGAATGGTGGGCCTAAGCGGAAATCCCGGGCAAATCCCTGAGGGCAAATCCGTTCTTATTGGTGAGAATATTAATATCATCCAAAGAATACTAGAAAATTATCAGTTAAAACTAATGGCTGCCCTTTAAGTTATTTAAATGAAGGAAAATTCTGGTTTTCATAGTCGCCTCAGCATTTATTTTATGAGAAAAAACATTGGAAATTGATGAATTCTATGGTTTTCGGCTGAACTTGATGTAACTTCACGATGAAAAGTAAATAATGACAACTTCGTAAGTCTCACTGATTTTGATTTTAAAAACGACCGGTTTCGCCGAATAATCTGATAATATCTGGGACCTTATGATATCGACTTTTCGACGGAACCGGTCGTTTTAAAAATCAAAATCAGTGGGACTTACGAAGTTGCTATTATTCACTTTTCATAAGACATTGACATGACAACATCGTATTCAGAGAGTAAATTTGCAATTTCAGCTATTTAAACGTTTGTCATCATAGAAATTATAAAATATGATAGAAAAAATAACTCAAATCTTAAATCTTGTGGAAATAGTTAAGAGAACTAATTCAATTTGACCGTTGCGATCTATATTTTAGTAAACGGGACGTAGGAAACTCAAAGGCTTAAATAAGACTTATCTGTGTGTGTATATATATATATATATATATATATATATATATATAATATATATATATATATTATATATACACACACAATATATAATAACTCTTGAAAGAGCTGAATAAGGAAAAAAGTTAAAAGCGTATATATTTTTTACACGAGGAAGTAGCAGGAAAGATTCCCTACGGCA